>NW_020837996.1:6826212-7072287 GCF_003676395.1 Aethalodelphis obliquidens
GAATTGTTTTTTTTTTTTTTTTTTTTTTTTAGTATATCTATTTATTTTTGGCTGCATTGGGTCTTAGTTGTGGCACGTGGGATCTTTCATTGCATCGCGCGGGCTCTTCGTTGTGTCGTGTGGGCTTCTCTCTACATGTGGCGTGCGGGTTTTCTCTCTCTAGTTGTGGCGCACAGGCTTCAGAGCATATGGGCTCTGCAGTTGTGGTGTGCAGGCTCTAGAGGGTGTGGGCTCTGTAGTTTGTGGCCCGTGGGCTCTCTAGTTGAGGCGTGTGGGCTTAGTTGCCCCGTGGCATGTGGGATCTTAGTTCCCCGACCAGGGGTCGAACCCACATCCTCTGCATTGGAAGGTGGATTCTTTACTGTTGTACCATCAGGGAAGTCCCTTAGTTGAATTCGGTTTTTTCTTTTTTCTTTTTTTTGCCTGTTTCGGCTCTTTGCTGCTGCGTGTGGGCTTTCTCTAGTTGTGGCGAGCAGGGGCTACTCTTCATTGCGGTGTGTGGGCTTCTCATTGCAGTGGCTTCTCTTGTTGCGGAGCATGGGCTCTAGACGTGCGGGCTTCAGTAGTTGCAGCACACGGGCTCAGTAGTTGTGGCATGTGGGCCCCAGAGAGCATGGGCTTCAGTAGTTGCAGTGCATGGGCTCTAGAGTGCACGGACTTCAGTAGTTGTGGCTCACGGGTTCTAGAGCGCAGGCTCAGTAGTTGTGCCGCATGGGCTTAGTTGCTTCGCGGCATGTGGGATCTTCCCAGACCAGGGATCAAACCCATGTTCCCTGCATTGGCAGCCAGATTCTTAAGCACTGCACCACCAGGGAAGTCCCTTAGTTGAATTGGTTTAAAAAATTTTTTTTTGCTATTGAGTTGTACGAGTTCTTTTTATATTTTAGATAATAACCCCTTATCAGATATATGATTTGTAAATATTAAAAAACATTATAATGAAAAGGCTGCCTTTTCATTTTGTGGATGGTTTCCTTTGTGTAAGCTTTTTAATAGCCCCATTTATTGGTTTTCGCTTTTATTGCCTTTGCTTTTATGTCAAATCCAGAAAATCATTGTCGAGACTAATGTCAAGGAACCTACGCTTTTTCTTGGAGTTTTATGGTTCCAGGTCTTATGTTCAAGTTTTTAATCCATTTGAGTTACTTTTTGTGCATGGTATAAGATAGTGGTACAGTTCCATTCTTTTGTATGGTGATGTCAAGTTTTCCCAGCACCACTTGTTGAAGAGAGTGTCCTTTCTCCATTTTATATTCTTGGCTCCTTTCTTGTAAATTAATTGACCATACATGTGTGGGTTTATTTCTGGGCTCTCAATTCTGTTCCATTGGTCTTTGTGTCTATTTTTATTCCAGTACCATATTGTTTTGATTACTATAGCTTTGCAGTAGAGTTTGAAATCAGGGATCATGATGCCTTCAGCTTTGCTGTTCTTCTTCTTTTTTTTAATGAAACAATTAAAAAAATAAATTTATTTATTTATTTTTGGTGTGTTGGGTCTTTGTTGCTGCTTGCGGGCTTTCTCTAGTTGCGGTGAGCGGGGGCTACTCTTCGATCTGGTGTGCAGGCTTCTCATTGCAGTGGCTTCTCTTGTTGCAGAGCATGAGCTCTAGGCATGCGGGCTTCAGTAGTTGTGGCACATGGGCTCAGTAGTTGTGGCTCACGAGCTCTAGAGTGCAGCCTCAGTAGTTGTGGTGCACGGGCTTAGTTGCTCCGCGGCATGTGGGATCTTCCCAGACCAGGGCTCGAACCCGTGTCCCCTGAATTGGCAGGCGGATTCTTAACCACTGCGCCACCAGGGAAGCCCCAATGAAACAAATTTTTAATTTCAATTTTATATTTACAAAAAGACAAAGAGAATAGGGAGTGGGGAGGCAGGAATGATGCTGGTCACCCCCCAGCCCCCCCAGAGTGCAGCGAGAGGCCACAGCCAACAGAATGGGTCAGACTGCTCTCCTCTGCCATTACTGACAACAGCAATGGACCAAAGGCTTCAGTTAACAAGGTCAGTCTGTTTGGGGAGAGTCAGACGGTCTGTCCAGTCCATGTGCATGAGGAGGAAGTTCCAAGTCAGTCTATTGAGGCCTTGGCTCTCCATAGGCTGGGGCCCTTCTCTTGGAAGTTCTGGGCCGCCCTCTCCAGGGCACATAGGGGCCACAGGGACGATGCCAGGGAAAACCCCTGTGGACCACAGGGGCCCGCTGCTGATAACAGGGTCGGGCGAAGGGAGGCCTAGGCGGCTGGCGACTAAACATAAAGTCAACTTCGAAGGTAAATTCTGTCTGGGTAGTTTGGGGGAATATCTGAATGGAAATGGTTTAAGGAGAATTGATTCAATTGGAAAGGATGGTCTGAAGAAAAATGAGCATCTTAGGGACAGACTAGGAACGGGGGTGTCACCTTGTGAAACGGGATGGGACAGGGTTGTGGGGACAGGAGTGGGAACTGGGGTGGGTGGGGAGATGGTGTGGGGGGCAGGGGGCAGCACCCAGGTGGAGGCAGGGGTTGGGGAGGAGGGAAGGCTGGTTGATCTCTGCAGCCCCCCCTTGAGAGGGGGCTGCCTCTCAAGTCTCTTGCCAGGTCCTCCCCTGGCAGGGCCGTCATTGATGCACTTGCCCACTGGGTCGTGCTGGGGCAGCTCCACCCCCCAGGCGTTGGCCACGTGGGGCAGCAGAAGCTGGGAGAGTTGTTGGTGCGCGCGCACGTTCCAGTGCACTCTGTCGGAGCCGTGCTTTTGGGCCTCGTCAGAGCTGTAGAAGTTGGTTTCAATCATGTTGGTTTTTGGGGTTGAGGCTGCGGGTCAGAGCTCTGGTGGGAGGAAGCCACTGGTGATGTTGTCGCCCACGGGCATGGCCGTGTTCCAAACCAGGAGGCACGACTAGGGCAGCACCTGGCACAGGCGCCCAAATAGGCTCTCCAGGTTCTGCAGGTAGTTTGGCCAGGAGTCCTCCCCATACCTGGTGAGGCCCCAGAGGCAGGAGCTCATGATGACCAGGTTCGGGTCGTGCTCACCCAAATGCAGCTCCTCCAGGATGGCTTCGAGGTAGTCGCGCGTCAGGAGTACACGTGCGTCAGGAAGTAGAAGCGCACCAGGTGCTGGCTGGAGCCAAACTGGCGCACCTCGCGGTAGTGGGTGCCGTTATGCATGCGGCCCTGCTTGCCCCCTTGCACCAGCTCGTCCTGCTCGAAGCCGTACTCTCCCTTGGCCTTGAGCTGGCTGAGTGTGAGCAGGCAGTCCTTCTGCAGCAGGAGCACCAGGTCCTTGTACACGGCCCTCTGGACCAAGTCCGCCAGGATGGCCACGAACTTGTTGTGGAGCAGCTGCTGCACTTCGGAGGCGAGCCCGTGGCCCATGACGCTCGGGACGTGCCGCCTAGCTCCTTCCTTTCACTCGGTGGGTCTGCGGATGGCTCCTCAGGTGTAAAGGTGATCCCTCAGCTCAGGTGGCTGGTCCTGCTACATCCTCAGGCACTTTGCTCCAGGAGGTGCCCCGGAGAGGGGAGAATTAGGCATTCTCTGTTTCCTTCAATCTCCTGGGGCTGGCTCCTTTCTTTAAACCTTAAACACATTCTAGTTTCTTGCTTTAAAAAGGAAAGGAACCGTCTTTGACTCCACCTCCAGGACAGTCCTATCTTTTGCTTCCCCTTCAAGGCCACTTTTTGCCAAGTTGTTTGAACTGGCTGTGTCTGGGTCCTCACCTCCCACTCACTCCTCCTTTTACTTGATTTTGGCTTCCAACTCCATCAAAGCGAAGAAACGTTTGTCAGTAAATCCCCAGCGATTTCCTTGCTGCTTCTTTCAGTGACTACTTCTTGGTCGTTATCACATCTGTAGCATCCCTAGCTCCTTGGGGCTGGGGCACCGATGGTGATTCCCTTCCATGACTCTGCTGGAGAGTCTGACACCCTGGTCTCCTGTCTCACCTCCCCCGGTATCCTGTGTGAGTTTCTCTTTCTCTGGCCATCCCCAAACGTCAGTCTTTCTCAAGGCCCACTCATCGGCTCCTTCCTTCTTTTCTCCAACATTCTTTCCTTAGGTGAATTCATCCACGCTCTTGGTGCCCATACACTCCTATTTGCCCCAACTTTTCTGGTCTGTTCTTCTTTTTTTTTTTTTTTTTTAAATTTATTTTATTTTTGGCTGCATTGGGTCTTCGTTGCTGTGTGTGGGCTTTCTCTAGCTGCAGTGAGCAGAGGCTACTCCTCGTTGCTGTGCACGGGCTTCTCATTGCAGTGGCTTCTCTTGTTGCGGAGCATGGGCTCTAGGCGCGTGGGCTTCAGTAGTTGTGGCACATGGGCTCAGTAGTTGTGGCTTGCAGGCTCTAGAGCGCAGGCTCAGTAGTTGTGGCGCACGGGCTTAGCTGCTCCATGGCATGTGGGATCTTCCCGGACCAGGGCTCGAACCCGTGTCCTCTGCATTGGCAGGCAGATTCTTAACCACTGCGCCACCAGGGAAGCCCTGTTCTTCTTTTTAAAGATTGCTTTGGCCATTTGGGTATCTGTGGTTCCATACAGATTTTAGAAACATCTGCTCTATTTCTGTGAAAAACGCCATTGGAATTTTGTTAGGGATTGCATTGAATTTGTAAATTGCTTTCGGTAGTATGGACATTTTATCAATATTAATTCTCCCACTTCGTGAGCACGGAACACCTTGCCATTTATTTGTGTCGCCTTCAGTTTCTTTCATTAATGTCTTACAGTTTTCAGTGTACAGGTTTTTTACCTCCTTGGCTAAATTTATTCCAAGGTATTTTGTTTGTTTTGATGCAATTGTAAATGGGATTGTGTTCTTAATTTCTCTTTCTGATAATTTGTTATTAGTGTATAGAAATGCAACAGATTGCTGTATATTAATTTTGTACCCTTCAACTTGACTGAAGTTTTTAATTCTTTTTTTGTTTTGTTTTGGTAAAGTCTTTATGGTATTTTATATATAATTTCATGGCTTCTACAAATAGTGACAGTTGTACTTCTTCCTTTCCCATTTGGATGCCTTTTACTTATTTTTCTTGCTTCATTGCTGTGGCTAGGACTTCCAATGTTGTGTTGAATAAAAGGGGCAAGAGTGGGTGTACTTGTCTTGTTCCTGATCTTAAAACAAGAGCTTTCAGCCTTTCACCATTGACTATGATGTTAGGTATAAGCTTATTCTATATGGCCTTTATTATGTTGAGGTACTTTCCCTCTACACTCACTTTGCTGAAGGTTTTTATCTAAATGGATGTTGAATTTGACAAATGCTTTTCACATCTATTGAGATGGTCATATGATTTTTATCCTTTATTTTGTAAATGTGTATCACATTGATTTATCGATGTTGAACCATCCTTGCATCCTTGGAATAAATTTCACTTGATCATATGTATGATTCTTTAAATGTATTGTTGAACTCAGTTTGCTAATGTTATGTTGAGGATTTTTTCATCTATGTCCATCAGGGATACTGGCCTGTAATTTTATTTCTTGCAGTGTCCTTGTCTGGTTTTGGTTTCAGGGTAATGCTGGCCTTGTTAAATGAGTTTGGGAGCATTCTTTTTAGAAGGACTGGTATCAATTCTTCTTTAAATGTTAAGTAGAATTCACAAGTGAAGCCACGTGATCCTGGACTTGTGTTTCGTGGGAGGTTTTTGATTACTGATTCAATCTCCTTCCTAGTAATTGGTCTGTTCAGATGGTCTCTTTCTTCTTGATTCAGTCTTTGTATGTTGTATGTTTCTAGAAATTTATCCAGTTCTTCCATGTTGTCCATTTGTTGGTGTATAATTGTTCATAGTAATCTAGTATGATCATTTTATTTCTGTGATATCGATTGTAATTTCTTCTTCATTTCAGATTTTATTTATCTGGGTCCTCTCTTTTTTCTTAAATCTAGCTAAAGGTTTGTCAATCTTGTTTATCTTTTCAAAGAACTAGCTCTTGGTTTCATTGAATTTTTGCTATTGTTTAATCTCTGTTTTGTTCGTTTTTTTGCTCTGATCTGTATTATTCCTTCCTGCTACTAACTTTGGGCTTCGTTTGAGGTATAAAGTTATGTTGTGTATTTATGATTTTTCTTGTTTCTTCAGGTAGACATTTACCACTATGAACTTCCCTCTTAGAACTGCTTTTTCTGTATCCCTTAAGTTTATGTTGTATTTCCATTTTCATTTGTCTCAAGGTATATTTTTATTTCTCTTTTGATTTGTTTCACTCACTGATCTATAGTATGTTGCTTAATCTCCATATACTTGTGAATGTTCTAGTTTTCTTCTTCTAATTGAGTTCTATTTCTAGTTTCAAACCATTGTGGTCAGAAAAGATGCTTGATATGATTTCAACCTTGTACATTTTTTAAGAATTGTATTGTGGCCTCGTATATGATCTATCCTGGGGAAAGTTCCCAGTGCACTTCAGGAGATGTGTATTCTGTTGTTTTTGGATGGAACGTTCTATTTATATCTGTTAAATTTCTCTGGTCTTATATGTCATTTAAGGCCAATGTTTCCTTATTGATTTTCTGTCTGGATAATCTATCCATTGATGTAAGTGGGGTATTAAGTCTCCTACTATTGTTGTATTCCTGTCTATTTCTCCCTTGAGATCTGTTAATATTTACTTTATATATTTAGGTTATCCTATGTTGGGTGCATAAATACTTACAAATATTATATCCTGTTGTTGGATTTACCCCTTTGTCATTATGTAATACTTTTCTTTAACAACTTCCACACACATAATACGGCAGGGTTAACCATGGTCATCATGTTGTACGTTACATACCTAGCACTTATTTACCTTATAACTGGAAGTTTGTGCATTTTGATCACCTTCCTCCAGTTCTACCTTCCCCACCTCTGCCTCTGGTAACCACAAATCTGATCTCTTTTACTGCAAGTTTTGGGATATTTTTGTTTGTTTTATGGATTACACCTGTAAGTGAGATCATACAGTATTGGTCTTTCTCTGTCTGACTTATTTCACTTAGCACAGTGCCCTCAAGATTCATCCATGTTGTTGCATATGGTAGAATTTCCTCATTTTTTTAATGACTGAATAACATTCCATTGTATATATATACCACAACTTCTTTATCCATTCACTGTCAATGGACACTTAGGATATTTCCGTATTTTAGCTATTATAAATAGCTGCTATGAACATGGGGAAACAGATATCCATTGTTTTTTTTTCCTTCAGACATATTCCCAAAAGTAGAATTGCTGGATCATATAGTAGTTCTATTATATTTTTAATTTTTTGAGGACCCTTCATACTGTTTTCCATAGTGGCTGCACCAATTTACAACCCCACGAATAGTGCACAAGAGTTCCCTTTTCTCCACATCCTCACCGCACTTGTTAACTCTTGTCTTTTTAGGATGGTCATTCTAATGGGGGGTGGTGGTGGTGGTGAGGTGATATCTCATTGTGTTCTTGATTTGCATCTCCCTAGTGATTAGTGATGTTGAGCATCTTTTCATGTACCTGTTGGCCATCTGTATATCTTCTTTGAAAAAATTTCTATTCAGGTCCTTTGCCCAATCCAATTTTTATTTTTTATTTTTTTGCCATTGGATTGTATGAGGTTTTTAAAATAAATTTTAGATGTTAATCCTTTATCAGATATATGGTTCACAAATATTTTTTCCCCAATCTGTAATTGTCATTTCACTTTGTTGATTGTTTCTTTTGCTGTGCAGAGCTTTATAGTTGACGTATTCTCACTTGTTTATTTTTGATTTTATTGATTGTGCTTTAGGTGTCATATCCAAAAAAATCATTACCAAGACCCATATCAAGGAGCTTCTTCCTGTTTTTTCCTCTAGGAGTTTGATCATTTCAAGTCTTACATTTAAGTCTTTAATCAATTTCAAGTTACTATCTGTGAGAGGTCTAAGACAGCGGTCTAGGTTCATTATTTTACACGTGAATATCCAATTTTCACAGCACCATTGATTGAAGAGATTATCTTTTCTCCATTGAGTATTCTTGGCTCCCTTGTCAAATAGAGTTGACTATACAAGCTTGAATTTATTTCTGGGCTCTCAGTTCTATTCCATTGGTCTATCTGTCTGCTTTTATGCCAGTACCATACTGTTTTGATGACTGTAGCTTAGCAGTTTAGCTTGAAACCAGGAAGTGTGATACCTTCTGCTTTGTTCTTCCTTCTTAGGATTTCTTTGGTCATCGGGGTCTGTTATGGTTCCATATAAATTTTAGAATTTTTTTTTCTACTTTTGTAAAAAATGCCTTTGGAATCGTAATAGGGATTGCATTGAATCTAGAGATGGCTTTTGGTAGTTTTGACATTTTAACAATCTTAATTCTTCCATTCAATGAAACTGGGACACCTTTCCATTTATTTGTGTCTTCTTTGATTTCTTTTATCAGTGTCTTGTATTTTTCAAAGTAGAAATCTTTCACCTCCTTGGTAAATTTTGTCCTATTTTATTGTTTTTGATGCTATTGCAAATAGCATCATTTTCTTCATTTCTTTTTTAGATAATCCATTCTGAGTGTATAGAAACACTACTGAGTTCTGTTTGTTAATTTTGTATCCTACACTTTTGCCAAATTTGTTGATTATATCCAACAGTGTTCTGGCAGAGTATTTAGGATTTTCTATGTATGAAATCATGTCATCTGCAAATAGAGATAATTTTACTTCTTCCTTTCCAATTCTGATACCCTTTATTTATTTTTCTCGCCTGACTGCTCTGGCTAGAACTTTCAATACTGTGTTGAATAGGAGTGGTGAGAGTGGGCACCCTTGTCTTGATACTGATCTTAGGAGAAAAGCTTTCAACCTTTTACTGTTCAGTATGATGTAGCTATGGGCTTGTTATATATAGCCTTTATTATGTTGAGGTATGTTCTATCTATACCTAATTTGTTAAGCGTTTTTATCACAGACAGGTGTTGAATTCTGTCAAATGCTTTTTTCCTGCATATATTGACATAATCATGATTTTTTTCTTTCATTCTATTAATGTGGTGTATCACACTGACTATTTTGCATATGTTGAAACATCCTTGCATCCTATGGGTAAATCCCACTAGGTCATGGTGAATGATCCTTTTAAGGCGCTGCTGAATTTGGTTTGCTAGTATTTTATTGGGAATTTTTGCATCTATATTCATTAGGGATATTGGTCTATAGTTTTCTTTTCTGGTTTTGGTATCGGGATAATGCTGGCTTTGTAAAATAAGCTTGGGGGAGTGTTCCCCTCCTCTTTATTTTTTTGAAAGAGTTTGAGAATGATTGGTATTAATTCTTCTTAAAATGTTTGGGAAAATTCACCAGTGAAGCCATCTGATCCTGAGCTTATCTTCATTGGGCAGTTTCTGGTTACTGATTGTCTCCTTATTAGTAATTGGTCGGTTCAAATTTTCTATTTCTTCCTGATGCAGTCTTGGTAACTTGTACGTTTCTAAGAAATTTCCATTTCTTCTAGGTTATTCAGTTTGTTGGTGTATAGTTGTTCAGAGGAGCCTCCTATGATCCTTTGTATTTCTGTAGTATAAATTGTAATGTGTCCTTCTTCATTTATAATTTTTTTAAAATAAATTTATTTTATTTTTGGCTGCGTTGGGTCTCTGTTGCTGCGCGGGGGCTTTCTCTAGCTGTAGTGAGCAGGAGCTACTCTTTGGTGCGGTGCGTGGGCTTCTCATTGCGGTGGCTTCTCTTGTTGCGAAGCATGGACTCTAGGAACGTGGGCTTCATTAGTTGTGGCACACGGGCTTAGTTGCTCTGCAGCATGTGGGATCTTCCTGAACCAGGGCCCGAATCCCCTGCACTGTCAGGCGGATTCTTAACCACTGCACCACCAGGGAAGCCCTTCATTTATAATTTTGTTGACTGGGTCCCTTCTCTTTTTGCCTTGGTTGGTGTACCTAAGGGTTTGTCAGTTTTGTTGATCTTTTCAAAGAACCAACTGTGAGTTTGTTTTATATCATCTATTGTTTTCTTGTTCTCTTTATTTATTTCTGCTCTTTTATTTCCTTCCTTCTGGTAACCTTGGGCTCAGTTTGTTCTCCTTTTTTCTAGTTCCTTAAGACACAGAGTTAGGTTGTTTATTTGGAGTCTTTCTTGCCTCTTAGTGCAGGTGTTTGTTGCTGTGAACTTCCCTCTCAGAACTGCTTTTGCTGCATCCCATAAGGTTTGGTATGTTGTAGTTCCATTTTCATTTGTCTCAAAATACTTTTAAAGTTTCCGCTTTAGTTTGTTTTTGATCCATTGGTTGCTCAGGAGAGTGTTTTAAAATTTCCATGTATTTGTAAATTTTCTAGTTTTCCTCCTGTTACTGATTTCTAGTTTCATACCACTGTGGTCAGAGGAGAAACTTGCTATGATTTCAATCTTCTTTAAACTTGCTATGATTTCAATCTTCTTTAACCTGCTATGTTGGTGGCCCAACATATAGTTTATCTTAGAAATTGTTCCATGGGTGCTTGAAGAATGTGTTTTCTGCTGTTGTCAGATAGCATGTTCTGTATATGTCTGTTAGGTCTATTTTGTCTATAGCATTGCTCAAATCTGCAAATCAAATCCTTATTGATTCTGTGTCTGAAGGATCTATCCATTGTTGAAAGTGGGATATTAAAGTTCCCAACTATTTTTGTGTTGCTGTTTATTTCTCCTTTTAGCTCTGTTTTTGTTTTATATATTTAGATGCTTCAGTGTTGAGTGTATAAATATTTATAATTGTTATATCTTAATGGATTGACCTCTTTATCAGTACATAATGAACTTTTTTGTTTCTTTTTACCATTTTTAGTTTAAAGTCTCTTTTGTTTCATATAAGTATAGCTACTCTTGCTTTTCTGGGGATTATTATCTGTTTGAAATATCTTTTCCATCCTTTCACTCTCAGTCTATACATGTCTTTAAGGCTAAAGTGAGTATCATATAAGGCAGCATATTGTTGGATCTTTTCTTTTAAATCAATTCAGCCATTCTATGTCTTTTAATTAGAGAATTTAATGTTTGCAGTTGAAGTAATTATTGATAAGTAAGGACTTACTGTTGTCATTTTGTTCATCATTTTCTGGCTTTCTTGTAGGTGCATTGTTCCCCTTTTCATATCCTGTTGCCCTTTTTTTTTTTTTGGCTGTGCTGTGCAGCTTGTGGGATCTTAGTTCCCTGACCAGGGATCGAACCTGGGCTCCCTGAAGTGGAAGCGTGGAGTCCTAACCACTGGACTGCCAGGGAATTCCCCTTGCTGTCTTTTTTTGTGTGTGTGTCTTGATGTCTTTTGGTACCAGTGTTCTCTGACTTCTTTATCATGTTCTTCCATGTAATTACTACAGGTTTTCCCCTTTGTGGTTACCATGAGGCTTACGTAAAATATCTTAAAATGATAACATTCTATTTTAAGCTGATAACAACTTAGCTTTAATATAACTCTGAAAATTTACACTTTTACTTCTCACATTTTGGGTACTGATGTTATAGTTTACATATTTTTAATACTATGTAACTACGAACAGATTATAGTAGTTATGATTATTATTTTTTTAAACTTATAACTAGAGTTGTAAGTGAATTCACACTACTCTTACCATATTACATAATCTAATTTTGACTATATGTTTACCATGAAAAGTGAGTTTTATGTTACTTTCTTCTGTTTTTATGATGCTAATTAGTGACCTTTTACTTCCACTCAAAGAACTCCCTTACCATTTTGGTAAGGCAGGTCTAATGGTGGTGAACTCCCTTGCTCTTGTTTGCTCATGAGTCTTTTCCTTCCTTCATTTATGAGGACACTTTTGCTGGGTATAGAATTCTTGGTTTACAGTTTTTTTTTTCCCTTTCAATATTTTGAATATATCATCCCATTCCCGCATGGCCTGAAAAGTTTCTGTTGAGAAACCTGCTGATAGTCTCATGGAGATTCCCTTGTATGTAATGTCTGTCTTTTGTCCTACTGCTCTCAACTTTCTTTATCTTTGACTTTTGACAATGTTAATTGCAATGTGTCTCAGTGTAGTCCTATTTGGGTTCAGCCTATTTGGGGTCCTTTGGGCCTCATTGATCTGGATGTCCATTTCTCTTTTTTGGTTTGGGAAGATTTCAGCAAGTATTGCTTTAAGTATCCTTTCTGTTCCTTTCTCTTTCTCTTCTGGAATTCTCATAATGCAAATATTCTTTTTTTTTTTGTGGAGGTGGGGGGCTTGTGTCTCATAAGTGCAAAGGCTTTCATCGCTGTTTTTCTTTTTTGCTCCTCTGACTGGATAATTTCAACTGTCCTGTCTTCCAGATTGCTGACTTTTTTTTCTTCTGTATTGAGTCTGCTTTTGAGGCTCTTAATTGAATTCTTCAGTTTAGTTATTGTATTTTTCAGCTCTAGAATTTTTTTCATGGTTTTTATTTTTGTTCAACTTCTTGTCATGTTCATGAATTGTTTTCCTAATTTCATTTGTCTGTGTGTTCTTGCAGTTCACTAAAGTTCTTCAAGAGGACTATTTGGAATTCTTTGGCTGACAGTTCACAGATATTCATTTAAGTAGGCTCAGTTACTGAAGTTCTCTTAGTTTCCTTTGGTGGTATCATATTTCCCTCATTTTTCATGAGCTTTCAGTCCCTACATTGCTATCTGTGCATTTGAGGAAGTGGTCTCTCTTCTAGACTCTGTAGGTTTGCTTTGGTAGAGAGAATTCTTTGCCAGTTAGCTCAGTTTTAGTTTCTGCAACTGTCTGCTGATGACAACCTTGAGCAGCTGGGTCTATTTTTGGATGAGGCAACTGCTTGAGCTCTGAGGGCAGGGGTGGGAGGGTGTGCTGCTGACTGAGAACAGTTGGATAGGACTCTTGTCTCGGTTCCCTGCCGAAGTGAGGCTGTAGGATGGGCTCTGCAGTTGCCTGGGTTCTCTGGTCAGGCTTACTAGACCAGTGGGCCTGGGTACTGTACTTAGCAGTAGGTATCTGCCCTGCCCTAGTGGGGCAGCAGAATGGAATCCAGGGTCTGCACGGCTTGTTTCAGGACTTGAATTTGGGAAGAGTGTATACTGAATTCCCTCTCCAGATGGGGGCTACAGGTTTTGCTCTGCAGATGGGAAAAGCCATAGACTGTGCTCTCTGTTCAAGTGCCACTGTAAGTAGGGCAGATGGATGGGCTACATAGCTTCCCATGGGCTGTGGTTAGGTTCCTTGGTCGGGTGGGCTGAAGCCTATAGTCAGCAATGAGTGGGGTTACAAATTAGTTTTCCTGCTTGGGGTGAAGTGCAAGAACTAGCTCCAAGGTTTGTAAGGCTATTTGTTTGTGATCTTGATTCAAACCAACCTCTGCCCCAAGTTTCCTGGCCAAATAGGGCCACTGGCTTTGCTTTGCAGGCTGTCAGCTCTGCCTGCCCACCTCTCTGTTTGAGCTTGCTGTGCTATACAGCCTCTACGTGTTCCCACCAGTCCCCCTGGCCAGTCAGGGTGGGGAGACACACTCAGCAGCTGGTAGGCCTATGATCCGCTCCCATGCCTGGGTCGGGCAGGAGGGTCCATTTCAGGCACCTCCCAAATTTTCTGAACAGGCTTTCTGGTTGGAAGGGGCCGAGAGCTACACTTAGCAGCAATGGGGCTGTGAATGAACTCCCCCTGTCTGGGCATATCAGGGGAACCCTCCATGCCTGGTACTGACTTTGCTCTGGGGCAATCAGCTCTGCCTGCCCGCCTCCTGGCTTGAGCATTACTGGGTTTCCATGCCTTGGAGGGGGAAGTGGGCAGATCAGCCTCCAGAGCTGGTAAAACTCCTGCCAAGTTCCCTGCTCAGACTGACTTGGTTCTGCAGCTGAGCAAAGCTGCTGGCTGGGATTACCCGGGCGCTGCAGGGAGGGACTCGGTCTACCGAGATCTGAGTGCTGGTTGTTGCAAGCCCCTCCCTCTTTCTCCATCAGGATCAGCTTCCCAGTGGTTGAGCCCCACAGATTCTCCTGCAGTCCCTGTGGGGTGATACAGGAGTAGCCGCTCTCACAAAGCAGCTCACAATGCTGGGGGGGTCCCAGATGTCGCCCACGAGCTCTCTTTTCCCACTAGTGGAGCTGTGTTGGCCTGGGGGAGGGGCAATGCAGTCCGCGTGCAGGTGCTTCTGTTACCCTTCTGATACACAAGTCTTGATCTCTGTGGTGCAAGGCGCAGGGGTTGGGGGGTTGGGGTGGTGGGGTGTGGCTCAGCCTCACCCTGTGTTCTAGGACGCTCTTGGTGGTTTCCTGTCCATGAATCCTTGTTAGCTGCTGTGCTTGTGAGGGCAAAGTCAGGGATGACCTATGTTCCCATCTTGGTGATGTCGCTGAGTTAACTTTTGAAATACGTAATTTCTATAAAAATGCCTGATCCTTCTAATAGTTAAATATAATAAATTCGCTGGAAGCTGAGTCAAGGAGTTCAGGCCAGCCGTATAATCTAGTCAAATATGTTTAATTGTGAGGGTCCCTTCAGTAAAGAGGAGGTGCCTGGGCTATGGGGTCCGAGATCTTGGAGGGTCTGACAGGCATGCTCATCTCTTCGTAGGCACCCGCCCCCGGCTTCAGAGTGTGCCGGGGCTTTCATTTAGCCACACTGTTCTTATTCCGAATTCCACCTAAAAATATTTAAATTAACCTTCAGGCTTCCTGGAGAACGTAAAAGTTATTCTGAATTATTTTCACTGCCAGGATCAGCACAATTCCCTTCCCAGCCAGCTCGGTAGGTATTCAGTGATAGAGAAACCAGTTTTTAAATTAATACAATTTTGTGTTGGTAAGGAAGCCATTCTTTTTAATTATTGGGCATTCTCCTCAGCCTGGCTTCCCCAGTTAATAAAACTCAGCTATTTAGCATGGTTTTTATTTTTGCAGAGGGCAGACTTTGGGAAGTAGTTTCCCGATGTGGAATCTCCCTCCAGAACGTTTTGATCTCTCCAGGCACACGCCTGTCACAAGGAGCCTTGTACAGAACCCTGAGAAAAGGAAACGCTGTCATTAAGATGGCCCTGCTGGGCCTATAACTGGCGACTCTAACTTAGCTTGAGGGGCAATGTTGGGAGCTGGCGAATCGAGAAACTGGAAAGAGGAAGTTAACGCTGGGCTGGATCCCCTCCTGGAAAGGGCACTGTAGCACAGCAGGAGAGACCTCAGTTGGACTTACAGCAGAGTCCCTTGCCCATCCCACGTCACGTCTGGGAAACCCAGAAAAGATGAGTGAGGGAGGGCAAGAGACTCTCCACGTCTGGCGATGCCGAAAAGCAGAACTCCCTGCTTGGAGAGTTTAGTTATTCACCCGCCCAGAGGAAAAGCCTGGCCTAGATGACATCTTCATTTCCTTTCTGGGTCAGTCCTCTGGGATTTAAAAAGCAGCTCCCATACAAGACTCCATGCTATGATGGGATCAGGGATGGAGCAGACATAACAACTTGCTATAAATTTAATATCAGCTTAAATAATGCATAATTAGAAGGGTAAGCCTCTGCAAACACATTAAATAATGTATTCCCCAAGCAAACATGATTTTTGGATGATCTGCTGTTTTGGATGGCGGTGAGGTAGAAAGGTGGAGAGACCTGAATTTGAGTTGCAGGGGTTTTTTGTTTTTGTTTTTGTTTTTTAAATGTCGGTTCATTGGGTTGTTTATTTTACTTTTAGTTTTGGCTGTGTTGGGTCTTCGTTTCTGTGCGAAGGCTTTCTCCAGTTGCGGCTAGCGGGGTCCGCTCTTCATTGCGGTGCGCGGGCCTCTCACGGTCGTTGCCTGTCTTGCTGCGGAGCACAGGCTCCAGATGTGCAGGCTCACGGGCCTAGTTGCTCCGCGGCATGTGGGATCTTCCCAGACCAGGGCTCGAACCCGTGTCCCCTGCATCGGCAGGCAGATTCTCAACCACTGCGCCACCAGGGAAGCCCTGAGTTGCAGTTTTAACACTGATCAGTTTTGTCATTACAAAGCAGAACCTTTACTGGTCATGCCTCCGTTTCCTTATCTGTCATGGCCTGTGAGCTCCTAGTGGGTAGAGACTTTATCTTATTTTTCTTAGTGTCTCTATTATTTTGGAACGTGCTTGGTGCTCAAACATTTGTGAGTAAGGGGGTTGAATTAGACCGAGTATACGCACGCTGGCAGCTCTGATGATCTAAGCTCTAATAAGGAAAACTGAGATGAGAAAATGTGAGCAGGACATTTGTGACTTCCAAGTATCTGAAAGGCTTCTTCCTTCATTCTAAAGAGCAATTGGAGTCATTCTGGGAGGAACCCCCGAGACCTGGAATTTAATAGACAGAGGTTGGAGGCAGAGGATTTTCATGATGTCAACTTAAAATCACATCCACTCATTCAGCATTGACTGAGCACCTACTCTGTGCTTGTTCATGTGATCAATATTTAAACTAGAGCAGGACAGTTAGGGCCCCTGACCTCATGACCTTACAGGTCAGAGGAGGAAAAAGACACAGGAACCAACAATGAAAAACATTCGTGTGGTGAGATGAGTAAAGAGAGGAAGGCACTATGGGAACGGAGGAGGGACATGGAGCCAGAACTGGGTGGATGAGGCCAGTTCCCCAGAGGAACTGCTGCCTCAGTGGGGCCCGAAGTATGAGACTTCACAGGTGAGGGCAGAAGATGACTCAGGGAGAATATTCCAGAGGGGGACGTCAGCAGGTGAAAGCTCGGGTGGTGAGCAAGGGCCCTGCCCAGGCAGAGTACCTCACTTCCGATGCTGTGGGAGAGTTCTAGTGGGGGCAGGTGGTCCATGGGTAGGGATGTGGCAGAGAGGAGGGGTGTCTGACATGGAGCCTCAGCCCGGACGAACTGAACGGACTGGGACTCGTCATCCTGCAGCCTGAACTTGTAGAAGTACGTTGCGTGTCTCCTAGCCTCTCAGAAGCGGGGAAGGCAGTCCAGCCTGCAGATGAATGCTCCTTTGTGTTCAACAGTGGGTACATCTGGGGAGGACGTCTGTGCTTCTCAGATCCTTAGCAGCACCAGTCAGGCCCCAATCCCTTGACCTCACCACCCCCCCAGCTAGTCTGCTCCAGCTACGCTGGCTCATGTTCTGCCTCAGGGCCTTTGTGCATGCTGCTACCTTAGCACAGAAGGCTTTCTTGCCATTCCATTCCTGAAAATTTCCTACTCTTCATTCAGTTCTCAGCCCAAATGTCATCTTCCTGGAGTGGCCTTAACCTAAATCAGACACTCCCTGTTATTTCAACCATTTTTTTTTCCCCACAGTACCCATCACCATTTCTTTACACTATTTGTAACTTATTTGATTATTATCTGTTTCCCCTTGCTACAGCATAAAGCTCCATGAGGGTCTTTCCACTTTTCCATCGCACCAATCAAAGCAGCAAGCAAGTCATCCGAAAGTAATGTTTGCTTGGGGGATACATTGTTGAATATATTTTGCAGAGGCTTACCCTTCCAATTATACATTATTTAAGCTAATATTACATTTATAGCAAGTTCTGCCTGCACAAGCACTGCTCAGAATTCAGTGTCTTGTCTGTTCACTAACATAACACTCAGTGCCTTGAACAGTGCCAGGAACGTAATAGGTGTTTGAAAAATTAAAACGTTGCTTGGTGTAGAATGAATGCACTGTGGCAGGAAGGGCTGATGAAATTCAGGCTCTTGTGATGACTGCATATGTTAACAGACCTACCTGAGTGGGTTCCATGCAGAACTGAGTTCACGTGTGTGTGTTCACAGGCACACATGCATACCCGCCTCCCACCTTGTTCCTGCGTCACTGTCATTTGCCACAAAAGTAAAAGTAACACAAGCCAACGTGTAATTGCAATGTCATATTAATCACACAGAAACCCAAACAAAATTACTAACTCCCACTTCCTGGAATACTAATAACACTAATACTGGTATCATGATGGAAGATTATCTGGGAAGCAATTTTCCTTTTGTTCTGCTACCTACACATGTAGCTGTTTCTTGCTTTTGCAATCTCTATGTAAATCATAATCAGGGAATATCCTAGAGGGTGGTATGTGCCTTCCTTATCAGAGAGAATCACGCACTAAACCCATCTTAGGAAAGAGCAGAAGTTTTAAATCTTAACAGGAGGAGGTGGTTTCAGTTCTCTCTTCCAAAAGTCTAGAAAAATGTCTTGCTGGAGGGGAGGAGTATTAATGCATTAAGAGGTCCTCAGGACCAGAAGTTCGCTTTATGATTAGGCTTTGGAGGGAGGGAGGATGAAGAATATACCTGGGTGTGTATGAGTGTGATTTAACCATCTCTTCCTTCTGTGGGTGTAGCACCCCCTTTCTCTAAGGTTTCCCCATGTAGGAGTTTTTACTGAGATGTCCGTCACACGAGACACGTGTCCACGTATGACCCAGCCAATCACAGACCCCCACCTGCCTGACCAGTGATTGGCCCCGGGGTGTGACTGCCATTCCATCTGTGGCAGGCCATTCAGAGTTCTTCCAAGGGATTTTAGATTTTAATTCTGTAAAAGATTGCTCCCTCTTCCCCCTGGGTCACTAAGCTGAACTGGTATATCAGCCCGGAGTCATCTTTAGCCAAGTCTGCCTGACTCCCAGGGTGAAGAGGTCACCCGTCGAATGTAGGGGTAAATTAGGCTAAGTGTCAAGGGAACCATTGCTAAGAGATGGAAGGGGGCCGAGAGAAGGATGTCAACCTGATGGTATCATCTGAGCTGGTGAAGTTGCTAAGGCTAGCTCCTCTCTGGTAGGGGCCCGCGAGGCAAGACAACACATGCCCTTTTTAATTGAGCTAATTTGAGTGCACTTCCTGTCTCTCTCTTGCAGTGGAAAGATCCCTGACAGATACGGAGGCATTTATGCACTAAACCTGTTCCAAGGAGGCGCCTTAGAAGGGGGCATGGTCATCATACCTTCCTTTGTCACCCACCGTCTGAATGCCCATCCTGTGGCACTTGTCACCAGGGACACAGCGGTGAGATGGTCCTCGTGCTCATGGAGCTTACAGGTACCCTGACGTAAGAGCTTTGTGAGTTTTTTGAAGGCCAGAGGAAACAGGAAAGAGTGCTGGGTGGTGAGGGCCTGAGGGAGGAGGGCTCTTTCAAGTGAGATTCCTGGAGAAATCCTTGGGAGGCATAATGAAGACCTTGCCTACTTTGAGTTTGGGCACAGACAACCACTCGAGATTTGCCAAAGCAACAAAGCCACAAAGATTTTGGTGGAAGCGGGTGGCCACGGTCCATCCATCTACCATTTTACATTTCACCAGCCTTTATGTAAGGGCTGCTGATGCGTTCCTCACCTGAGAGGTGCCCTTGGCTGGAATGCTGGAAGAAGGGGTACCTAGTTTCACTGGGTACTGTTCTATGGTAATATCTTCACCGAGATTTTCGGTAAACTCCAGGGATGCTCAGAGCCTCGAGCCCTCACGGCACTCAACTGGCCAGGCTGCCGGGAGCTTGCCAGTCCCTGGGAAAGGTCAGGCGATTTGCCTCAATGCACGAGACCTTCAGTTACCACACCAGAGATGCTCTCCAAATCCCTTGTTATCCACGGGGGTGGGGGTGGGGAGCAACAATTACGTGGTGCTGGTTCAGTGGTAGCACCTGCAAGTTCATTCAGTTTCTTCCCCGTTGCAAGTGGCAGCACTGGGGCTGTCAGAATCTCACATCTCTGTCTTGGGGTTCAGTTCCCTGCCTCTTCCCTCCACAGAGCCTGGCAGGCCAGCCCCTGAAGTCTGGAGGGCTTCTTGGCTTCCCGGTCTACATGATCATGGAAGGGGCCCCTTAAAAGGTGAGCATGACCCAGCAACCCTGCTGGCTGCCAAGTCCTGTTAACTGTGTGTGCTAAGTAGCTCTCAGATGTCCCTCTGTCTTCTCCGCTAATGATTTTGTTTCTTGTTTGGATTACCCCTCTCCTCCTATCCTGTCCCCGTCTGATCTATCTTCCTCTGTACCCGAGGAAGCCTGAGAGGTCTTTCTAACGCGACAAATCCCAACACGTCGCTCTGCTAACCAAACCCTGGAACAGCCCCGCCACTGTCCTCAGGATAAATGCCAGCCTAGCAAAATATGCCCTTCCATTCCCTTCCCACCCTAACTAACCCTGACCAACTCTCTGGCCACACTGAGTTAGTTTTCTGAAATGACACTCCTTTTCTTTTGGACCTCTCTGCCTTTTTACAGGCGACACTCTGTCTGATCACCCCTTGCTGATATCTTTGCCTGGCTAATTCCTACTGCTCTGTAGAACTGATTCCAACTCTTCTGTGAAGCAACCCTCAGCCCTGATCGGGATGGCAGGGGCCCTGCTACGTGGTCACCAAATCTCCTTTCGTTGTCTTCTTAGGCATGCAGAAAGACACCATTTCCTGGGCTTCCTTGCAGTTAAGTTGAAGTCACCCCACTGTGTTCTCACCAGGAAGGATGGCAGTGATGCCTGCCATGTCTAGCCCTGCTCATTAAGCCCTGATTTCAGGGCGTATTTGTTCACATTTGTTAACCGATCACACCCACCCCACCCTCCCCTGACTGACACAATGACATACATACCCCTTCCCTTGAAATCCTGGCCTCTGGGATAGCTCAGGTCACACGACTCACATGTGACACTCTGCTTTCCCTCTCTACCTTCTCCCACCTGCTCCCTGGCAATTTCCAGGAGTTGCTTTTATTTCATTCATTCACTAAACGATTTATGAATTGAATTAAAATAAATGAGATGCAAATAAATTCCAGGCTTTCTCCCTCATTTTCAAATTACATTTTCAGTCCACTCAACCTGTTATAATCTCATAGTGATTTTCATTTAAGAGAGCTAAATGGATATGTGATTATTGTTACAGGAACTAACACCAGACAATTAAATGTTGAGGTGTTGATAGATAAAGCTGTGTTTCGATCTGCATAAACATGATGCCAGTGAATCTAACCCTGGCAGAAATTCAGTCATGAGACTTGCGCGCCTGACTTCTGCTAATTACCATGAGTACCATTATTACGATTTTTAATATTCAGAGTTGGGAATTATAGCCATTTTATTTTAGGGCTGCATTTATCTTTATTTTGAAAACTTTTAGTCAAAATTCATCGCTGATTTATCAGAGAAAAGGCACGATTACTATTTCTAATCAACTTCTATGGTGCGGTGTATCAAAAATCAATTATACAGCCCTGAAATCCAGTCATTAAGGATTTAGCTACTAATCTCATTTCACTTTTGTCTTTAGGAAGATACTGCAGCTTGCAACTTTGCAGATACCAGCAGAGGAAGAAAAACATGGGAGGCTGCTGATAACCTAATGTGGAGAATTAAACTCCAGCCAGACAAAGGCAAGGGCGGAATCTTAACATGGAGTGGCCTGGCTCTGCAGGGAGGTCGCCTGGGCTGGCTGGATTTCAATCCAATAACACGGCAGAAGTTATGACCCAGGTTTTGTTGAGCGTGAGCCTTCTAATCTCAGGAATTCCAAAGCAAAGCGTGTGTTAAACCCTGCCGTATTGCGCTGTTTACCGTCTTCCTGGTGAGTATCTCACCCTGCAATGATTTTATCTGTTAGTTGACTTATCTGCGGCCCCTGTTGTGCCATGTAGCTCCAGCGCATAGCACAGTGCCTGGCTCCTAGTTAGGTGTTCAATAAATAGGTGCTGACTTTGACCGACGTCCCGAGGATTCTCCCCAGCGCGAGGGAGAGCCTGATGGTAAGAACCAGTCCCTCTTGATGCCACGTAAGTGAACAGAGCAGGAACCAGATTATCTGGATGACTGTTGCTCTAATCAGGAAGCTGTGAGGCCTGCTAGTTAGGAATCCTGGCAAGTGAGACAGAGAGAACTGGGGCTGAGTCCTGGCTTTGCTGTTGGTTTGCTAGACGCTGTACCCTTGGACCGGTTATTTAGCGTCCCAGAGCCTCTGTTTCCTCATCTGAAAAAGGGAGATAATAACACCTACTCCCACAGGGGTGTTTTTTTGAGGTACACAGGCCTCTCCTGTTGCAGAGCACAGGCTCTGGACGTGCAGGCCCAGCGGCCATGGCTCACGGGCCTAGCCACTCCGTGGCAAGTGGGATCTTCCCGGACCGGGGCACGAACCCGTGTCCCCTGAATCGGCAGGCGGACTAAAGCATTTAATGTCGTGCTCTCATCATAAAAGTCCTCAATAAATGTTATATATTGGTTTTTAAAGCTGTAACTTGTGGGTACGTTGCCTAGTCTGGGGAAGCTAGAGTTGGTTAAAACTTTCTGCTGCAGTTTGCTTGTTACTTCCTCTTAGGAAGCCTTCCCTGATGCCTGCAGGCTGGATAGTAGCGCCTCCTCTGTGATTCCCACGAAGCCCTGGATGTTCCTCTCTCTACTCAACCCATCGGATTATGCTGAGGTTTATACATTCTACCGGACTGTCCACTCCTTGAGTGGAAAGAGCACGTTATAAAACCTGCAGTACTTAGCACACCAAAACCACACAGTAGCCATGGGCACTGCCTCATGTGTTGAGTTGGGCAAACAGCGAAAGTTGACAGAGAAGATGATAGCGAGTGTGAAAAGAGGACCAGAGGGATCTCTGCTTATAGCTTAAGGTAAATCCCCAGCTTTTCTAGTCCTAGGAGATGCAGAACGTTTTCTCCGAGGTCTGAGTCCCAGCAGGATGTGGCTCATGTGTCTCTCTCAGGGAAGAGAGGAAGGCACAGTGGAGGCTTGGGAACTGGGAGATGGCCTCAGCTCTGGAGGAAGGGGGGTGTCCCGTACCACTTTGTGGGGGACAAGTTGGGTGGAACGACTTACCCGGAGCTTCCTGCCAAAGATGGTAACTTTGCCTTTAATCTGTTCCTTTCTTAGGCGCCACTCGATGGAGTTCAGGCCATTCTCCATGGGCAGCGAGATGTTGCAGCGCCCGATGGTGGGGGTGATGGTGCCCGCTAGGACGTGGGGCTCGCTGTGGAAGCTGACGCCCATCCCGTTGGCGTACATCACCCGCAGGGTACCGTTGTTGCAGAGCTGGTAGCTGTTCCGCACTTGATCTGGAGAAATGTAAGTGGGGGCGGGGAGAGGGAAATAAATTATCCACTGTGTTAGTCACGAGAGAACAGAACCCCTATTTTTATAGGTTTCCATGGTACTTTGCAGCTGTCAGTGTACGGCTGCCTTCAATTAGCACACACGCAATGTTAAGGTGAGTAGCAGAGATGCCACTGTTCCACAGAAAGAAAAACATTATTAATATGTGGCACTCCAGAAATAATTATGCTGGGACATTTTCCTTTTGCTCACTGAAGAGTACATTTAAAGATGCCTCTTGCCTACACACTTCGTGTCAATCAAAATCCCCGATCTTTAACATATATATTTTAGCTTAAATGGAACAAAATAAAGGAAAACTACTTAAAAAAATTCTTTTTCTCCTTTTGCCTACCGTCTAACCTGAAGCTGATGGTCTACCGTAGGTCAGCTCCACTGCAAAGATTCTTCGAGAAAACAAAGAGAAAAAGCAACCTTCCCGCCCCTCATGCGGTTGCTGCTGACTCCACCATGATGCCATCTCCACTCCAGAGGAATCCGAAGAGACGCAACTAGCGTGAGGGAGACCGAGCCAGTGGGAGCTGATAACATGTGTGTCTGTCTTCCCAAATGGAATCTACACTAGTCAATCAATCAGACTTCTGACCTTTTCCTTTATCGAAAAGTTCCAGGTAGGAAATGTGAGTCGGAGACTCCTTTTATAGATACGATGCTTCCTGACTACTTGGGCAGAGGAGTCCAGCTGGCCTGGCCTCTGAGGCCCTGGCTTTTGGGGTAGTGCGCAAGTGTGCACCTGTCACGACTGCAGCCCTCGTGCAGAAAGACAAAATCTACATCATTAATCATCTGGCAAAGCAGAAGTAGAGTCATGGCTCTGTCGGGGGATAAACAGTCCAGCAACGACACCATTTATCTAGCGCCAGGACACGTTTATCCTCGGCCAATGGGCTAGTCCACCGCTTGCCAGCCTGTGCACTTGTCCTGGACTGTACGTCATGTCGAACAGCAAGAGTAACCCATGAGGTGGTCAGAAACCTTTGAGGTCTTGGCAAGAGACCGCTAAAGGGCTCTGTGACTGTAACAACCCACTCATCACACAAACCCTTGGAAGAAAGGGAGGCTCAGGATGGGACCAAAAAACAGGTGGGCTCAAGAGACTAAAACCACCTTTGAGAAGGTAACTGTGTGTGTTGCGTGCTGGTGATGGAGAGGTGGGGGCAGAGTACAGAGGGATGAAAACTGACATTTTCACATAAATATAAATATGTGGACATTTCCAAATATTTGGTTTGGTATAGATGACATCCTCCTGCATCTGATTAAGTCCTTTTCTCCAAGACTGACCTCTTGCAGAGTTAGTTTGCTAGGGACTAAAACAGCAAGCTGAGGGGTGGGAGGTCTCTGGAAGTCCTCCCAGGCTTGGTAACTCACGCCTACCTCTGGCCGAGTCTGGGGGTTAGGGGTGGTGGTAGGTGAGGGGCTTACCTTGCACCACTGTGTAGGAGGCCTCCACAGAAGACAGGTTGGTAATGACGGTGACATCGTCATCACGGTTGGAGTTCTCAATGTCAATGGTGATGGATTTCTCCATTTCCCGGTGTAGGCTGGTCACCACCCCCGTGGGGCGTGTCACATTGGTTAGGCGGCCCTCGTGGTCATAGCTGGAGAACAGACACACTGGTTAGAAACACAGTTCCTGGGACTGAAGGCTTCCCCAACACACAAGGGACAGACTCATGGTGCCAGAGAAAGAGAAACTGGCAGGTGGGGTGGCCAGATGGTGCAGCACGCTGAGGCTCCTCGTCACAATCATCAAAACTCCAGCCTTGGGGCTTCCCTGGTGGCGCAGTGGTTGAGAGTCCGCCTGCCGATGCAGGGGACGCGGGTTCGTGCCCCGGTCCGGGAAGATCCCACATGCCGCGGAGCGCCTGGGCCCGTGGGCCATGGCCGCTGAGCCTGCGCGTCCGGAGCCTGTGCTCCGCAGCGGGAGAGGCCCGCGTACCGCCAAAAAACCAAAAAACAACACTCCAGCCTGCCCTGAGAAACGGTGATGCTTTTTTCTACTACCCACCGATACACCTGAAAACATGCATTTCACCTTAGGCAGGGGGGTACTTAACCTAGTTAGTTAGTGAGAACAGCAACTTTATGCTCAATTTATGCTCTTTGATTTGTGTTCCACAAATCAAAGGACTGAATAATGAACAAATAAAATCTGAACAGACCAATAAAATCTGAACAGACCAATTCCTAGTAAGGAGATTGAATCGGGAATCCAAAACCTCCCACCAAACAAACAAAAGTCCAGGCTCACTTGGCTTCACTGGTGAATTCTGCTAAACATTCAAAGAAGAGTTAATACCAATTCTTTTCAAACTCTTCCAGAAAATAAAGGGGAGGGGACACTCCAAAGTCATTTTACAAAGCCAGCAGTACCCTGATACCAAAACCAGCTAGGGACAGTGCAAGAAAAGACAGACAGTTACAAGCCAATGTCTCTAAACATAAATGCAAGACTCCTCAACAAACAAAATATTAGCAAACCGAATTCAACAGTACATTAAAAGGCTCATACACCATAATTAAGTGGGATTTATTCTAGGGAATGCAAGGATGGTTCACATCGGCAAATCAATCAATCAATGTGAAATACCACATTAACAAAGTGAAGGAATAAACCGTATTATCATCTGAATAGATGCAGAAAAAATTCAAGGACGTGGGTATAGAGGGAACATACCTCAACCTACTAAAAGCCCACAGCTAACATCACACCCAATGGTAAAAAGCTGACAGTTTTTCCTCTAAGATCGGGAACAAGACGAAGGATGCCACTGTATTCAATATAGTACTGCAAGTCTTCTTATCCAGAGCAATCAGGCAAGGAAAAAAAGGCATACAAATTAGAAAGGCAGAAGTTAAACTGTCATTATTTGTATATGACATCATATTACGTGGAGAAAACCCTAAAAACGTCACCCAAAAATCTGTTGGAATACATAAATTCAGTAAAAGCTGCAGGATACAAAATCAATACATAAAATCTGAATTGCATCAAGAAAAGAATAAAATGATAACTAGGAATAAAGTTAACCAAGGGGCAGAAGGCCTGTACACTGTTATAAGACACTGATGAAAGAACTCAAAGAATACACAAATAAATGAAAAGATACTCCGTGCTCATGGATTGGAAGAATTAAACTGTCCATATTGCTCAAAGCAATTCCCTATCAATCAAAATTCCAATGGCATTCTTCACAGAAATAGAACACTCCTAAAATTTGTATGGAATCACAGATATCCTACTAGCCAAAGTAATCAAGAAAGAACAAAGCCAGAGGCGTCATGCTCCCTGATTTCATTTCGTGTGGCACTGGAATAAAAAACAGCCACACAGACCAATGGAACAGAATCGAGAGCCCAGGAATAACCCCACACATACGGTCAATTAACTTACGACAAAGGAGCCTAGAATATACAATGAGGGAAAGAACAGTCTCTTCAAAAAGTGGTGTTGGGAAAACTGGCCAGCCACATGGAAAAGAATGAAACGCTATCTTATGCCACTCACAAAATACCACTCACAAAATTAACCCAAAGGGATTATAAACTTGACTGTAAGACCTGAGACCATAAAACTCCTAGAAGTAAATATAGGCGGTAAGCTCTGTGACGTTAGTGTTCGTGATTTTTTTTTTTTTGCATTTAACACAAAAGCAAAGGCAATAAAAGCACAAACCAACAAGTGGGATTATACCAAACTAAAAAATCATCCACAAAATAAGGCACTATACGGGCTTCCCTGGTGGCGCAGTGGTTGAGAGTCCGCCTGCCGATGCAGGGGACACGGGTTTGTGCACCAGTCCGGGAGGATCCCACATGCCACAGAGCGGCTGGGCCCGTGAGCCATGGCCGCTGAGCCTGCACGTCCAGAGCCTGTGCTCCGCAGCAGGAGAGGCCACAACAGTGAGGGGCCCATGTACCGCAAAAAAAAAAAAAATAATAATAAGGCACTATACTGAATGAGAGAAAGTATTTGCAAATCACCTGATAAGGGAAGAATATGCAAAATATATAAAGAATTCATACAACTCAATAGCAAAAAACGCAAATAATTTGATTGTAAAATAAGCAGAGGATCTGTAGAGACATTTTCCCAAAGAAGACACACAGATGGCCAACAGGTACATAAAAAGATGCTCATCGTCGCGAATTACTAGAGAAATGCAAATCAAAACGCCAATGGGGTGCCACCTCACAGCGGTCAGAACGGCCATCATTAAAAAGTCTACAAGTGAGAAATGCTGGCGAGGGTGTGGAGAAAAGGGAACCCTCCTACACTGTTGGTGGGAATGCAAATTGATACAGCTGCTATGGAAAACAGTATGGAGGTTCCTCAAAAAACTAAAAATAGAGTTACCATATCTAAAAATAGAGTTACCCTATGATCCAGCAATCCCACTCCTGGACGTACAGCCGGACAAAACTATACATGCGCTCCTATGTTCAAAACAGCACTATTCACAATAGCCAAGACACAGAAGCAACCTAAGTGGCCATCGACAGAGGAATGGATAAAGAAGACGTGGTACATATATACAGTGGAATACTAATCGGCCATAAAAAAAAGAAATGAAATAGCAACATGGATGGAACTAGAGATTATCATACAAAGTGAAGTAAGCCAGAAAGACCACATGATATCACTTATATGTGGAATCTAAAATATGACATAAATGGACCTATCCATGAAACAGAAACAGACTCGTAGACCTAGAGAACATACTTGTGGTTGCCAAGGGGGAGGTTGGGTGGGGGATGGATGGGGGGTTCGGGATTAGCAGATGCAAACTGTTATATATTAGAATGGATAAACAACAAGGTCCTACTGTACAGCACAGGGAACTATATTCAATATCCTCTGATAAACCATAATGGAAAAGAATATATATATGTATGTAAAACTGAATCACTTTGCTGTACAGCAGAAATTAACACAACGTTGTAAATCACCTAGATGTCAATAAAATAAATTTTAAAAGGTACAGATTTTCAGTTTTAAAATAAATAAGTGGGCTTCCCTGGTGGCGCCGTGGTTGAGTCTGCCTGCCGATACAGGGGACACGGGTTCGTGCCCCGGTCCGGGAGGATCCCACGTGCCACGGAGCGGCTGGGCCCGTGAGTCATGGCCGCTGAGCCTGCGCGTCCGGAGCCTGTGCTCCGCAACGGGAGAGGCCACAACAGTGAGAGGCCCGCGTACCGCAAAAAAAATAAGTCATGGGGATCTAATATACAGCATGGTAACTGTAGTTAATAATACTGTATTACCTATCTGAAAGTTGCTAAGAGAGTGGAACCTGAAAGTTCTCATCACAAGTAAGACATTTTCTGTAACTATATGGTGACAGACGTTAACTAGACCTACTGTGGTGATCATTTCGCAATATATACGAATACTGAATCATTATGTTGTACCCCTGAAACTAATATAATGTTATATGTTAATTTTACCTCAATAAATAAGAAAACTAAACAATTCTACGTGTATTGATATAGGGTGCTTACTGTCCCCAACTCTTGCTGCCAAGCAGGGACAATGTGAGAAGTGTATTCTGGGAGCCCCAGGCAGTGATTTAATTCCAATCTACTGTATTACCTGGACACCTACGACGTGTAGATTGCTGCGCTTCATTGTGAGATAAACAGTAGGAACTGGAGAGTCGACTTTCGGGGAAGAGCAGGTTGGGGTTGAGGCCAGACTCTCAGGGGCCAGAGGGAGAAAATAGGTCTTCTGTAACTTTCAAGGGAGATTCCACTTCCGATACCCATGGAGTGAGTATCTCCAGATTCAGGTCTCTTTGCAAATAAGTCTGCACATCCTGGCAAGGAGTTATGAGTTCCAGTAATGGGACCTCACGGCGACCCAGTGGAACCAGTCCTGCCTTGACTCATGTGGGGCTGGAGGCTGCGTCTGACTCATTTCTTCAACGTCTGTTCACTGACTTCCTACTATGTGTCAGGCACCGTTCAAGGCTCTGGGGACGCGGCTAAGAACAAAATGGATGAAGATCCTTGCCGTCATGATGCGTGCAAACTAGATGGAGAGAGTCAACATAAAATGAAGTCTAAACAGTAGTGTGTGTCACACCCTACGGCTACTACGCATAAAAGAGAGAACTAATGAGAACCTACTTCACAGCACAGGGAACTCTACGCAGTGCTCTGTGGTGACCTAAATGGGAAGGAAATCCAATAAAAGAGGTAATATATGCACACGTACAGCTGATTCACTTTGCTGTACAGCAGAAACTAGCACAACGTTGTAAAGCAACTGTACTCCAATACAAATTAATACAAATATATAGAGTGTGAGATGGTGACAAGGGGAAAGGATTAAAGTCAAGGCGGGAGAAGAGGGAGAGCACGTGTAGTGGTGGTTGTAATTTTAAGTACAGTCCTGTGACTGTCAGGAATACAGGCCACTCTCGCCCAGTCCGAGAACTTAGCAGACACCACAGAACCTCCAGAAGGCATTCCCATGTCTGCTCCATTCCTGCCGAGCTCTCCGTGAGGCACTTCCCGACACAAAGAACAGGTGGGAGGAAGGTAATAGTCAAAGGGACCCACTGCAGGCTCCTTGAATTGCAGTGCCTGCTTATTCTAGGAAGTAACTCTTGAACCCTACTCCATGGAAAGGCAACTTCCATCCCTCCCTCCGTCTCTCTGATCCGATATTCACTCCTTCCCCAGTTGCTCGGTTGGGAGGAGTTGCTCAGGACTGGAATAGCCCTTTACAGTTTCTCTCTTCTGGAGGGCCTGTCCTTGAGGGTGACGTGTTTTCTGTTCCTCTGGGCCCCAGGTTTACTAAGGCAGGCTCTGCCCTGGCAGGGGCTGGGGGCGGGGCAGAAGTACGGGGGCATGGGGAGAGAGCGGGATAATTCAAAGTGGAGTAGTAAGGGAAGACCAAACGTGAAGACTGCATTCTTCAATTCTGCTTCTCCAAAATGAATCTCCATCTACCTGACTCCTGTATCCACTACGCAATTGGTTGTTTGGAATCTGAAGGGGTGGGATGGAGACAGAGGTGTGATAAGTCAACTGCTTCTCTCAATGCCATTAGCATCTACCCTTCGTTGAATTTCTATATGCCAGGTGCTTTGCTAATTTCTATAAGTATCAATATATCATCTCAGTGAATTATCACAGTGCCCCTATACGGTTTGCATTATTATCCCCACTTGACAGATGTATGGACATAGAGGCTCAGAGAGGTTAAGTAACTTGTCCCAAGTCAATAAGTAAGTATATGGCATTCGTGTCCTTGTCTTCCTGACCCCAAGATCCGGGAGCTTTCTGGTATACTGTGCTGTCTTCTGGGGAAGGCTGTGAAAACCTGTGTTCTCTCAGAGATATACCCACCAGGCTACGTCTTCTATCAGGACCCAGTGGCCTACATCGGGGGAAAGTTAAATTCCAAGGCTGGGGCTTCCTGGAACTTTCTGAAACCGACTGACCATCGACTAGGGCCAGGATAATTCAATAGTGTTATTTTCCCTCACCTTTCTCTCCCGCTCCCAGAGTCAAGGAGGAATCTGTCTTTAGGGGTTGTCCCTTCCCCCAACTTTTGGGACAGGTGAGTTCCCTTTTGGGATCCAAAGGAAGGCAGGAGTTCCCAATTCTACTCCCAGCCCCACTTCAGGACACTGGCGTGTAACGCCAAGAAGGCGAGACTTGAAGATCTGGAGTTGAGTCGTGCTGCACCACTGACTCTCTCTGTGGCCTGAGGGGCGGGGTGACGGGGGTGGTGGTGGCTTCACGTCTCTGAGCCTCAATTTCTTTATCCATAAAAAGAGGATAATCACACCTGTACTTAGAAGGTCGTTGTGACGGGTGGGCGAACGAAAGGCTTCTCTACCTATAAAGCACTATGGAGAAGGCAGGTGTTCTTACAAGCACTCACTGAAGGACAGATTGTTTTCTAAGAGCCTCAAGGCCTCTGTGTGGTTTTGTTCATCACTCTGTTAACGCCTTTCTCTAAAGTTTTCGCTAAGGCTACTGCGGTCCCCACGGGAAGTAGAGTCTGTCTCTGATTTTTTTTTTTTTTTTTGCGGTACGTGGGCCTCTCACTGTCGCGGCCTCTCCCGTTGCGGAGCACAGGCTCCGGACGCGCAGGTTCAGCGGCCATGGCTCACGGGCCCAGCCGCTCCGCGGCATGTGGGATCTTCCCGGACCGGGGCACGAACCCGTGTCCCCTGCATCGGCAGGCAGACTCTCAACCACTGCGCCACCAGGGAAGCCCTGTCTCTGATTTTTAAACGACCAACTTGCTGACCAGGTGTAAAACATACCACAAAACGGAAAGAAATTACCATCTTGTTTAGGAGGCCAAGAAAGCCAGACGCATTGAACCCCTACAACGGAGAACGTATGATCATTTACCAACCCAACAGTATGGAAAGAAAAGCAGCTCTTCATATCGAGAGAAAAAAATTATGCTTCCGTGTAACTTCTGAACGAACATTAGAAAAAGAAACAAACCAAAAAAACCTTAACCTTGCTTTCATTCAGCTAGGGGCCCCTTCTGGAAAATACTCTCCCAGTTAGAGTTCCTGTCTCAGGATGCCCCTCAGTCTGGATGAACTTTGTTACTACAGCTTCTTAAGTCAGGCCTACTTCAGACTGGCCTCCTGAGGGTGACACCAATTCTCTCTGAAGTGCACTGGGTCTTCAGGTGCAACTTCCAGAAGAGAAGATGAGAATCTAGGAGGCGTTTGGGTTAAAGTGTAGCTTTAGCCTAACGTGGTGTGAGAGCTAAAGGTGGCACTTAGATGGCGCCTTCAGGGACAGAGTCACTGGCTGATAAAGTGTGATCAAGTCCCAGCGTCTGGAGGATATCAGGGTGCTTCAGAAGTCTGAGAAAGACAGCTTGGCCCAAAGAAGCAAGGAGAGCAAGGGCAAGCAATTCTGCAGTGCAGCCGATCTCCAGGAGGTGGCAACAGCCTCCTTTACATGCTCCCAAACCGTCTGGAATGCAAACAGGAAGTGCACATCCCTGAAAGTAAAACTGATCCACAATGAGGTCTTCTGTTCTCTCCCCTGTCCCTCTTTCCTTCTGTGACAACACCTTGCCAGCTCACTAAATTCTCAGCTGGCAGTAACACCTAGACCGAAAGCGAGCAACGACTCCAAATATATAGTGGTTAGCCAGATCCTTCACCATCAAGGAGAGCCAGACACTTATAAATTCCATCCCCGTCTCAGCCAGCGAATCATGCCTTCGCAATTTCCTCCCACCAGCGTGCCACTGGTTAATACCTGCAGCAGCAGGCAACTGGACCAAGAACTGCCTGCAGGCGCGAGGGAAAAGAGCTTTTTGGTAAAACAAACGGCGGGACTATCGAGTATGAGATAATTGTTAGGGGAAATATGCCCAGCTCTCACATCTTTTAATATACCTAGCACTTTATCTGTATTGATCTGCTTCTGCTAAAGAGGAAATTCAGAGTTTATCTAGCTGTCTGTGCAGTCAGGTGTGTTGCTGGACCTATCGGCAAATGACAGGAGCCCCACCAGGATCTTGCCTTTTAGTTTCTCATTTCCGCACCCATGGCAAACATGAATAATCAGCAAAGTTAATCAACACTTGATGTCTCAGGCGCCGTGCGTGTCCAATATCCTGAAATTGGAATGGCAAGCAGGCAACAGGCATTCCCAGCTCTTGCAGGGAGGACGTTCAATACCAGACACCCAATAGTGCAAAGCATTTAGGAGTCAGGGGACAGGAATATCCTGGGGCATTAAAGTTAGGAAGACAACACGAGTAAACGATTCTAAAAGCTACACGGAGGGCCAGTCCTGATGCCGGCGAGGGTAGGGTGAGTACTGTTAGGAACTACTTTAAAAACCTACTTACTCATAGAAAGTTGTCCATCCGGTTTCATCACTCTTGGTGGCTAGGAGGCCAGTGTTCCCATCATAGGTCATGAGGCCAAGCTCCAAGTTCTGCGTGGACACGACTTTGAGACCTCCATTGGTGCCCACTGTGAGAGTGATGATCTGGTTGTCAGGCATGAGCAGGTGGCGGGGCATGCCACTGCTGTCCCGACGGATCTTCAGGGAATTTCCATTATTGTCAATCAACTCAGTGACATCATTGTCAACACTATACGTGAAATTGTACAAGTACTCCCCTGTCACCAGGCTCACAGTGTACTGGTGGATGCCATCGGCGTTGAAGACGTACAACTCCTGTTCTCCGGGGGATGCAGCCTCATACTGGTTGAAAGCATTCAGAACGGGCTTGTTCTTGCTGACCGCCCTGATCCGAATATTTCCAAGGTCTGCGACGTAGATGGTACCATCGGGAGCGACAGCTAAGGATGATGGGGAATTCAAGATGGCATCAGTCGCATAGGCATCATCTCCTGCGTAGCAGTTGCAATTGACATCGTTTTTGCAGTCACAGTCGGAGGCTGCCCCCGCTAAAAGGCAGATCTCCCCATTGGTTGTTACCTGGCGTAGACGGTTAATCTTCTTCTCGTCTGTCTCGGTGATATAGAGGACCCCAGTGTGAGAGAGGGCAATGGCACTGGCTGACTCCAGAGCAGAGTGAATGGCTAGTTTGCTGAGTGAGTAGTCAATGCCAGGAACCTGGCAGTGCATGGGGCGTCCCGCAATGATGCTGACTTGGTGGTTCTCGGTGATGCGAAGGATGACGTTGTTCTCTAGAACATACAGGGAGTTGTCCATGGGGTTGATGGCAAGGTCTGTTGGCCATTCCAGGCGAACCTGTGGATGATACGGCACCAAACTCAAGAACAGCCTCTAAGGTGCTCAGTTGTTTAACTGTGCAGGGCACTTCTATTGATTTTATGCAACTGGGAGAAAAGGCTTACTTTCTTTTTTTTTTTTACTAACACACTGTACGAGACGCGCCCATCACGGAACCAATGGCTCATTGCCCATGCTGGGTGTACGCGATAGCGAAGAAGTAACTTGGAGCAGACATCTCCTGCTCTATCACTTGCTGTGGCTAGAGTAGGTCATGGCTAGAGTAGGTCGCCAGTTCTACCCATGATGCTCTTGACAGCCCCAGATAATTGGACCAGGGTCAGAGTCATCACATACAGTTAGGTGGTTCACAGCACAGAGGGTTAGCGTGATGCAGCCCATACTCTGCTCACCAAGCTGTGGCCCTGAGGAGGCTAGGTTCATTTAGCATCTTTATCTGATTCAGGACAAGGAGCCACGCGGTTTAGAAGGTATCCCTGACCCAAGGACAGCCAATGCACAGGCTGGCCAGCGAACTACAACCTGAGTGTTTGCTTGAAAAAGTGTACTGGACCAAACTCATCCCTTCTCTGCAGAATCTGAAATGAAAACCTCAGTAACTAGTGGTCAGTTAGTTGAGGAACTTGAGCTGAAATTAATGAAGTTGACCGAGGGTGGAAAAGGCCCTTTTGGAAGAGTAAACATAGACTCCAGGTTGTTTGAAGACGCTTATATTCAAGTCCCGTTTCTGTAAATCAACTATACGCCAATAAAAATTTAAGAAAAGAAGTATAAAGTCCCGTTTCTCCTGTGGTACATTCGAGTGAGCCTCTGTTCGCTGCCAACAGCTAAGAACCTTGACTAAAAGACTATCACTTGGGGGAACATCGCAGAGGGATGTGCTTTAGTTACTACGCGCAAAGTAAAGGTTTATCTAGTGAGGATGCGATCATTTCATATTAACAGGGAAGTTCTGATTGACACGTAATACTGTATGGTACATTCTCAAACCTGCAATAACGACGAAGAAGAAAGGTCATTACACAGTAACTCCTACCCTATAATCTGCCAAGGCTGGAGTGTGTCACCAGCTCCACTCTTCTGGGCAGAATTTCCCTCTCCCATTCTCTTTTTCTACTTCTCTCTCATTTCTGACATGTCCCGTTCCATCCTGCCGTCTAGCTCACCTGAAGCCTTCTGCAAACAAACCTGGGATCTGTATCTGTATCACCTCCTCCCCCTCCACTTCTGACCCAAACACGCCCCAGGTGAGAACTTCAGGCCCAGAACCAGGTGTGGCATAGTGATGAGAAATGAGAGAGAGAGAGAGAGAGGGAGGGAGGGAGAGAGAGAGGGAGAGGGAGAGAGAGAGAGAGAGAGAGAGAGACAGAGAGAGACAGAGAGAGACAGAGAGAGAGACAGAGAGACAGAGAGACAGAGAGAGAGAGAGACCCACCTGGGCCACGTCCATGCTGGAGTCGCAGCTCAGTGGCCGGACAGCAGTGAGGTCATTGGAACCCAGCAAGGTGGAGATGATTCCATTCTGGTCAACCTTGCGGATCATGGTGGCGTCGACAAAGTACATGAGCCCGTTCTTGTCGACTGCAATACCTGAGCAAGACAAACAGTGGGAGTGTGTCCCTTGGCAAAGAGCAGGGCTGGCAGGATGGGGCTGGGGGGTAGGGATGCCCTACCGGGGAATTCCCTTCTTGGATTGGGGACCTGACGGGAGTAGCACACTGAGAGCTGTGGCTCTCAATCTTTTAAGGTGATGCCCTTTCTCAGGGGCACTGTGCCAGATCTGCCTAATTCCTGGGGCGCTGCCTGTTTCACCACGCAGCCAAAGAACGAACCTTGGGCTGCAAATGAACGAAGGCTGCAGATGAAGGAATGGGGAGATCATTTTGCATCTGCTCTTTTTAGAAAAGATGTTATTTCCCAAGTTCACTGCTTAAAAAATTATTGGTAGTAAATTACTTGAATACCCTTCACAACTGACTGCAACAATGAGGCTGGGAAACAGCGACCCTTGCAGTCACAAACTCCTAAGTCAACATGTATCCTCCAGGAAGTGTTCCCAATGAAGCCTTGACTCCATCGATACTCTGGAGGGAATGCTGGTCTTAGCACTCCCTTGGTAAGAGGCAGACAGCAGCTTCTATTTCTTTTGCATTTTCACCCCAGTGCGCAAGCCCAAGGCTCCCCATCCTTATTTCATGCTGCTGTGTGCTTTCAGCATAGCTAAAAATGCTAACAGGAATTGGACCTCCAAATGACGGGTCCTTAACCACCTTTTTTCTTCTTTTTTTTTTCTTTCTTTTTTTTTTTTAACATGCCCTTAACCTTCAGTTAGTCCTTTTCAAACAGAGATCCGTCAGGGCCAAGAACTGCACCCCCCACCCCGCCCCCAAATCCAGGCCCTTGGAAATGATACCTGTTCTTAATTGCTACCATCATGGGGCATTTGCAAAATGTCAGGTACTGTGCTCTTGACTTTAGATACACTATTATCTAACAGAACAGCTGCGGAGTGGTTGGAGGCCCTCCTACCGGGCTCTCTTCTGTCTGCAGCCCACACAGCTGGCACTCTGGCTCGCGGAGCGAACATTTCCTTCTGACTCTCTGTGACTGGCGGCAGCCAGCAATCTCCAGGAGCAATCCACCCCACTTTCCATTTGTAAACTAAAGACATTTGCGGGTGATGAAGTGTACCTCAAATAAACAAATCCGGTTTCTTTAAGAAACATTCACCCACACACCAAAGCCATCTAGCAGAGTTAAATTATTCTAGGGGAAGCTGTGTTTGGGACGGCCTGGGCTTAGTTCAGTTCCAACAGGGAGGGAGCCACACGTGTGGCAAGCTCTCTTTGGGGAAGGGCTTTCTTCCTCTGCAGACTCTACCTCGAGGGCTCATCAGGGTGGCCTCCACAGCCTTGCCTCCATCCCCGCAGCGGGCTTCGTCGAAGGGCAAGCATTGCTCTCCCGTCCCTGCCACGACTTCTGAATTCCCAGCCAGGTCTTTAGCTCCGCTCAGAGACTTGACTCGGTAGATTCGCCGACTGTTGGTATCAGACACGTAGAGAGAGCCGGACACGGGGTCCACCGCCAGATAGTACTTGTGTGCTGGGTTGTTGCTTTAGGAGAAGAAGCACAGAGAGGAATGAGACGGGGCTATGCAGCTGGCCTCCTGGATCAAAGAGATGACAGAAATCCCAGCAAGACTCTACCCACCTCCGCTGTCTTTCCACTTTAGTGAACTGGAAAGAATCTAACGTAATAAGTTAGTGTTCTAACATATCATGGCTCTTAGCTGCTTCTAACTGGACTTAAGCTCCTCACGCTACCAGAGAATTCATCGCTTCCCTTCATGCTAGAATACCATTGCTTCATTTAGCCGTTGCGAGAGATCTCACTCTGATACTGCTTTTGTGTTCGTGTTTTGTGGGTGCCAGCCTCCTTTCTTTACCCCGTGGGTTTACTATGTTCGCAAGGGGGGCTGAGGAACACTTCCACGGGACGATGTCCTCTTCTTAATCCATGCTTCCTCAGTGCCTCCAAAGTACTAGATCATGAATACTGGGGCAACCTGGCGTTTTCCTAACTTTGTGATGGGCGGCTCCCCAGAGCCATCCCCAGTCCTCAGCCTCAGATCTTCTCTACTGTTCCTCGGTGTGGATATGAACAAAGTTGGTATCTTGTGTGATGACATGTGATATCTTGCCGATATCACGTCCAGAATCTGAATGGTAAAGGAAGGAGATGTAGTTTTCAAATCTTGGGTAACAGTGAGGTCACAGGCATGGCCCGGGATCTGCCAGGACCCTAAGACACACGAGGAGGGAGATCCCTCAGGGTGGGGGAAATGAATTAGGAGAGCAAGAAGCCTCAGAGACCTGGAGCTCTTTCTCTGCCGTGCGTCCAGCTGTCCTATGTGTTGCTGACGAGGACAGGGTAAGATCTGTAAACTTGGCACAGGACTAAGACACAGGAAACTCTAAACTCAACTTGGACCCAGATGGCGAACCTAGGGAAGTCTTTTGGCCACGATGGGTCCTAGATTCCTTACTGGGGTAATAAAGAAGTCAAACCAGAGCATTACTCACGACCCTTTGGGCTCAAACCCTACACTGTCATCCCTCTGCACTGTCTGTCCCCGGCTGGAGGCTGAGACCAGAATGGGTACTCGTGCTATTCCCACACTGGTGATTAGCATCACTGCCCCTAGGAGGCAAGCAGCAGACGCCTCTCTGTCCTAGTGTGGGAGACTAGGTGTTGGCGCCACATGCCTAAAGTGAGCACAGGTCTTTTTTTTTTTCCTTTTTTCAGTTATTTTTCAACTGTAGTTTGGAATTATGGGAAGAGAGGAGCTGGGAAAGGTGAAGGGAAGGTGAGGGCGATGGTAGTGTTGGATACATCTGTCCCGTAGACAGTAGCTGGTCAATTACTAATGAAAACACCACCATTTGGGTTCTTGCCTGAGTTAAGGAAGAGAAGAACAAGGAAGCCATTTTTAGGAACAGTTTGTGCGTCGAGACCGTCTTTCATTCCAGCCTCTCCTCAGGTCGCTATTAAGGCATATCAACGAGAATCAAGGTCTTTCTAAAATTCCAGCCTAGATAACAGGTCTGGGAGAGTAGGCTACCTGGGTTCCTTTCCTTCCTTCCTTCCTTCCTTCTTTTTTCGCCTACTGAGTCTTGAGAGACTATCTATACACGCAAAACAAATTAGGGCAGAAAGGGAAAAAATTCATGCCATTTTCTAATTAGACGCTGTGCTTTGTCACTGACCACACAGGAGCTGGTACCATCATCCGAAGAATCAGGGCACTGCACACCTGTGCCTGTCTGTGAGCAAGATAATTCATTCTGGGCTTTCTAGGGAGCCCAATTCAAGGAGGCTTTTCAAAATCTCCGGCAGAAGAGCAGCCCGTTGAGGGGGTGGGGTCACTTCTTGCCGGGAGCCCATTCTTCCCAGGGCCTCATAACTCATTTCAATCAACATTCTTGCAGAGGAGCTCAGGGAGATGGATGGCCATGCTTTCACACTGGGGCTATGGCAAAGGTCAGATGGAGTGTGGAAGTTTGAAGCGGGTGTCCTTCCGGGGCATTGCTGCCTTTGAAAACATCTGGCCCAATGGGGGTGTCTAAAACCAGCCAATTTGGGCGTGCCTGAGATGGAGGAGGCAGAGGACTCCTACGCGAGGCTTTTGCACTGACTTTGATGATCTTGTACGGCTTTATTCTTTGTCTAATTTTGACCTAACGTCACGCAGGAGCCTCTGCCAACTTCATTTCAAGGAGGGAAGAGAAGGATTCCCTTGAGTATTAAAATACATTGCTTTGTTTTTTCCTCCTCTTCCAAATAAAAAGAAGGTCACTTTTCTTCCATTTTAGTGCAACCTGGAGTTTTCCTAACGTTGTAACAGGAAGCTCCCCAGAGCAACATGCACATATATGTGAATTGGACCAATATGGTTTAGGCGATCTTCTCAGAGCATGACAAAGCCTACTTAAACAAAAAGTACTCGGTTCACACCCTTCATAATACTTAAAAGTGACTGAATTCCATGGCAATTTCCAATGCATCTGACTGTTGGATTCATTCTGACCAGCAGATTGGCAATTAACTTGTTTTTCTTTTTTTCTTTTTTAAAGTGACCATATATCCAGGGGAAAAAAAAAATCATTAAGGAGTTTGAAAATGAGTTTTTGACCCGTTTCCAGTTCATTAAAGCTTTTGTGAACCCAGTCAAGCATTTACAAAAGCTAGAAGTTTGCCTCAAATGTTTAGCCCAATTATGGACCGCACTGAGTAGTCGGGATGAAAGTTTGCTGAGGGTTCATTACCTTGCACTTGCATCTTCCGGAAATTCTAATTACTGTCAGCTTATTTGGTTCCTTTTTGACTGAATTTCATAATTGCTAAAGCTTATCATATCCACAACACACAATTAGCACATAAAAAGTTACTATGTTTGGTACATAAAAATATACAACATTACACAAGAAAGCACAGAACAAAAAGCAAACACAAGGTAGCAAACGAACCATATCGAATTATACGGGAAAGACTTCTTCATCTTACCTATGTTTAAACTCTTTATTTCTTTAGAGAAAGAAAACAGAAGGAAAAAGAACAAACAGTTAGCGGAAGAACTGATGATAAAGCAAACATAACATTTTCGTTTCTTGTATAATGGGCTCCCCCCCAAAAGGCACTCTTTTTCTTTTTTTTTTTCCCTTCTAGCTGACGGCTCCCAGCACAATTATCTGGGAAGCTCCTCTGATCTTGGATTCCTCCCGGCCATTGGAGAATCTAGACAAGAAAGCTTGAATTCTCTGACCAGCAATGGGGCGTCACGTGACACAGGTGGCAACAGGTGAAACAGGCTAATGAAGGGATGGCACGCAGGTTACCTCTTGAGCGCCAACACCTATCGATTGGTAATGGCTGCTGGGAGGGCGGGAGTGGGAGGATTCTGAAGCCAAATTCAAGCTCAGCCGTCAAGAGTGCTGGGACGCCTTTGGAACATCCGCCTTGGGTGTGGTGATGCCTGAACCATCTACTTGCCACTGGTGCATTACAGAGTCTGTCCCACCCGAGAGAGCGAGCGGCCCTGCCCACAGCCAACTGCATTTGCCAAACACCCTGTTGAACCCTGAGAGTCTCAACCATTTCCTCGCTCTGCTCCTTGCCCCCTCCCCTCTCCCCATCTCCCTCGCCCGCGTGGGCCCCCAAGTGTGCATTCTTTCTTACAGATAACACCCATCAGTGAAACTCACAGGCGATTACCATCCTCTCGTAATTGGAGCCAAAGACTCCAGTTCACATTCTTTTTCGGAAAACTAGTCAAAGTGTTGCTTCTGTTTTCTTTTAAGAATAAAAATATACGTCAGTTTCAACAGGAGAGTGGCTGAATCTTAAGGGCATTGAGGAGAAGAGGAGAGAGGCTAGGGCCTTAAATAGAAAAGTGCTCCCCACTCCTGAGGCTCCTAGGCCAACGTGGAAGAAACCCCTGACCCCTCTTTCCCTTCCAGCTAAGGGAGGAAGCTTCAAGGAAGGAACAAAGAGGGTTTAATGCCCTGATTCCTGCCTGGGTGCGGCTCGGGTCTCTGCCGGGGGCCATCATTAGTGGTGGGTTTGCACAGGGATTACATTTTTATATTTTATTCCAACATGTTAGTTTTTACATTAAAAAAAAAGTTAATTAAATGATGCTGATAACTCTTGAGCTCTGACTGACATAGTGCAATTTAAGATTCATTCTGCAAAGCCTGGTGTGTCAGGGTGGCAGCCAGGAATTCTCGCATCTATTTTATATTGCTTAATGAAAGTGAAATGTTATCTGCCGCCAGTGGTAGTCATATTTGGCTCTTAATTATTGCAATATCGATTCCACTTTTTTTCAGTCAAGATTTTGTCAAAAGACTGGCTGGGATTTGGGTCTGCAGACCCGACCTACTTCTTTGCTAAGAACATCTGCTTTAAGTTGATTAATATAATACCTGTGTTGGGGGAAGGAGAAGGCAGGGGTGACTAAGTCACTGAGACTGCAGAGTGCAAATGATCATGTAGATCTGAACTTTGGAGAAAGGCTGAGGTCACCGCGATTCCAGACCAAGGCCATTAGCAGAGTGGGTGTTTAGCAGGCAACAAACCCAGATAAGAGCACTGGTGAGTCAGTCTGTGTATTGGGTTGGCCACAATGTTCGTTCAGTTCATGAATCCTTTGTTCGATAAAGTCCTTGGTGAAAATGAAAAAGGTCTTTTATTTTTCTTAAAACCAAACAAACTTTTGGGCCAACCCAACAGAAGAGCATAGGTGCCCTACTTACAAGGGACAGGCCTAGGCTTTGCGTCCATGGCTTCAAAGAAACCAACCCTTTGAGGAAAAAGTGGTGTCTCGGATTTGAGAACTGAGAAGGATTAGCTCTTCACACTGTGGAGTCTCAATGACTCCCTGCAAAGCCTTCAGGGTCTCCCCAAGCCTTCTCCGCTCGTCTCAGGGAGCTCTCAGCAGGCTGTCTTGTGATTTATGTGTGTGTGCTTGTCTTCCTAGCTTCATCGTGAACAGAAGCAAGTAAGTAAATCTGGACATGACTGACTCATCTCCATACGGCTGATTCTTAGTAGAGAGCCCCGGAGAGAGTAAGGGCTGGAAAAACGGGTTCTTGAGTGGAGGAAGGAATAGGCTGCTTCCCTTAGCGCTGCCAGACCCTGCCTTGGATGAGTTCCAATCCCTCACGTTCTGCTCAGAATCACAAAGCTGCAATAAGATGAGACTGTTGTCTCTTTTCATTCCGATTCCATCCCTCTGTGCCACAGAACAGGGTGGAGCTGGAGCGGCCGCAGTTTTCGTTTGTATGTTTTAGTTCTAACTCAAGAGAAGTGAGTTGAGATATGTATGGTTCAGTTTTAGGCGGAGGTGCTTACGCAGCTCATACGTGGTCCTTCTACCATCTTTTAGATGGTTGCTGGCCATTCTGCTACTCACGGCTTTCAGCAATCCTCCTGCCCTATCGTGCCAACTCACCTAGCATCATTACAGAAGGTGGCGTGCTCAATGGAGAAGTCATATATCGTGGAAGTGTATAGTTAATTAACAACAAATTTTAGGTTATTTGTCTGGATTTTGTGATGTTTGCACTAATTGTCAGACTTTCAAAATTTGCAATTTGTTTTGGTTTCTTTTCTTATCCTAAATAATAGTTTCATTCCAAAATTGCGTAAGATTCAGGCCCCATGAAACCTGGGTACCTCCTTGGTGAAAGAGCTTTGAACACAGTGCCAAGAACTGTCCAAAATTGTATGGAAATATTGTTGTCATTGTTACTCTGGGTAGGTGCTGTGTTATATTTTGTTTCCTGACCTCCATGTTTATAACCTGACCTCACAGAGGAAGCATTCCTCTCTGACTACAATCTCATTCTCCTCCCTAATGTTCTACGTTGGCATTAAGCAGGGTCTGTTGGAGCTGTACTCTCAAGGCATAGCTGGCCTTTGGGGAAGCTTACTTTCAATTTCTGCTGCCCTTGCCCGCCTTCCTAGGCTCCCACTTTTCTTGCGTCTCTTCCCTCTCTAGCACTCACACATTTGGGCTGGACCATTCCCTCCCCTAAACATCCTCCCTGGTGCAATGATGCTGCTGACCTACCCCAATACCTCCGTCAGAATCTCAGCATGGGGAAGTGTTTTAGTTGGAAAAAAAGCATAGTTCATATCATAATATAATTTTATAATGGGAAAATGAAAAGAAAATTAGAATTTCAAACATGAAGGAAAGTGTGAGATTCTTATGTTTATGGAAAGGGGCCAAGTTAAGAAAAGGCAGAGCGACACTGTCCTGTCCGTCATCATTTACTGCCTCACACTGGGGTTCACGTCTCGAGATAGTCTCAAATGGGGGGAGAAAGGAAAGCTTTCCCGCTGACCGAAGTTCACCCTAAAATGTGAGTGACTGACAGATTTACTCTATTCCCCAGGGCCTGGGTTTCCCAAGGACCATCTGAAGAGGGTGATAGTTATGAGAAGGGAAATGGGCTCCTAGAGGTGGGGTATCAGGCTTTCTGGGGAGGTGGGTGTTGAAAATGTCTTGAATGCCAGTGGAATTGGAGCTGCCAGGTGATAACCGGTTTACCTAGGAATAAGGCTCCTTCTACCAGCAGAAGTTTTTCGAGCACGTAGAACTCTGCCCCTGCATGTTTTGGTTAGGCAAAGGAAGAAGCAAGGAAGAAGGAGAGTGAACGTTTAAATAAAATTCGGGTTCGGAGGGTCAGCTCTGGGTTGCGTAAGTGAGACAGGGACGGGCACCGACTCCCAAAACTGGATCGTTCAGCTGCCAACTCACAATGGAGAAAAGACAGCAGCACGACAGGTCTCTCCCTGCCCGCCCATGGCCCCCCACCTCCCCGCCCTTTGCTGGTTACTGTTTTGAAGAGAGGGGATTGACATCCCTTTGTTTTCCGGTATGTAGTGGGAAGAAAAGAGGAATCAAACCAGTGTTCTTGTTAAAGCTTAACTTCTAATCGCCTGGATACCTGGCTGATAAAACAAGAGCGAGTCCAAAGGCGGTTAAAAAGGGGAAAAAAAAAAAAATCACAGCCGTGAAGGGAAATTGACAGTTACACTTCTCCGCAGCTGTCCTCAATGTCACCACGTGGGCCCTTAGCTTGTACCATTGATGTTGTGGCCCCTGCAACTTCAGAGACGTGGAATCAGGGACAAACTCCAACCAAACGGTGGATGCTGGTCTTCGTCCCCTTTAACCCAAGCAACATGTCTTGACCCCCTCCTGTGGGCCAGGCACCGCTCTGGGCATCAAGGGGCAAAGATGTCAAAGGTGCCGGCTCTACAGAAGTTCACACCCTGGGGCCCTACAGACTTGCAGAAATAGCTAAAAAACAAGGCAGTCGATGGTGTCACCTTTGTGGAAAATTAGAGTTAAGTGGCCCAGGGGAGGGAGAGAATTATTTCTGCTGGGGAGACTGGGCTTCATGGAAGGGCCCAGTCTTAAAGATGGAACTGATGAGGGAGACGAGGTAGAGAAGGTATTTTAAGTAGAGTGAGTCAAGGTGTGGAGGCGGGGATGGGCAGGCAAGGGCTGATGTGGCTCTGAGCGGGAAGAGAGGCGACAAAGAAGCCAGGTCCAGATGTGGAGGGTGACAAATGCCAGATGAAATCATGCAGCCCTCATGGAAAAGCCCAGCGCCAGCTCCACCCCCTTCGCTGCCTGCTTTCACGGCTCTCCACTGCCCAGAGGATGCCTACGAAGAAGATGCTTTACTAGGGTAAAAAAGGAAGTAAACGTATTAGGAAAGGGACCTAGCTGGGGAGCTCTAGGAGGGTGGCTTGTCTGATTGTCATTTGGACGGACTGAGGATTATCCAGCCTCTTCCACTTTGCGTCCTTCTTCCTCTCACTGTTCGCCTTTCAATGATTACACCCTCTTACTCTACCCCATGGCCTCCCCCTCTGTGTTTCCATGATGGTTGGCTGTTGGCTCTTCCAGAACACTCAGCTTGAGTTGCCTTTTCTTGCCCAGGTCCCCATCTCTCACCCTCGAATGGGTGCTCTTTGAGCCTGGGTTTCATCCCCTTTTGGACCCTCAGAGCCCAGCATGGGCCTGACCAACCCTAATGCTTGGTAAACACATCCTGGATCACTGATCACAGAGGCTGGAACCTTCTTGGGTGGAAGCTGGGTTTTCTTCTCTCCTTTTACCCCTCCCAGTGGCCGGCACGGTCTCAGCTCCTCAGAACACTCAGCATCACTTTCTGGTGGTCAGAGCACTAATCTCTCCCCCAGGAGGGGCCTCAGACACACAGAATGTAGGTGCGCCCTGTGACTTCTTCTAAGTCCTTCAGTTGGCAGCTGAAGCTGCCTCAGAAAACACCGCCGCCCATTTGGTTGCTCAGGTCAAAATCCCAGCATCACCCTTGATTCTTCTCTCCTGTCTCTTTTTTCCCCTCATTTTTTTTACACCCTATAAACACAATTCCTATCAGACTTACTTCGAAAATATATTCCAGTTGGAAGCTCCCCATCTCCCCTGCTACCACCCTAGTCCATGTCACCATCCCCCAAATCCTGGACAATTGCTACAGCTCCCAACTGTAGTCTTACACCCCAACAGTCCATTCTTCACCCAATAGCCAGAGTCCTCTTTAAAAAATGCAAATCAGATCATGTCAGCTCCACCCCCCTTCCTACTTCCAAATTCCAATGGCTGTGCATTACATAATGGAAAAGAAAAAGAATGCATATGTATGTATAACTGAATCACTTTGCTCTACAGCAGAAATGAACACAACACAGTAAATCAACTGTACTTCAATAAAATCAATTTAAAAGCAGAATACGATTCACACGTGTCGACATGGTCATTCAGACCCTGAAGCGCTGGTCCCCTATCTACCTCTCTGCCCCACTCTGAGACACTCTCAGAAGTCCACACTGGACTTCCATCAGTCCCTTAAATAAGCAGGCTGTTTGCTGATGTTAGAGCTTTGGCACAACTTTTCTCTGCCTGGGATACTCTTTCCCCAGGTCTTCACGTGGCTGATCTCATCATTCAGGTCCCACCTCAAATATCACCTAGGATGAGGGGTTTCTCTGACTACTTTATCTTACGAAGCTTCTTTCTCCCTCCTTCCCACCACCATGGTTCTATTTCTTACCCCGTTAGAATTTCCTTATGGCATTTAGTGCTTCTTGAAAAATTTTTAATTTGTCCACATGATGTAGTTTGAAGTTCCCTGTCAGACCACAAACACACCTGAGGCTTTGCTTGTTCCTCTGTTTGTTTTGGGTTTTTTTCCCTTCGCCAGACAGTTCCGCACATAGTATATATTTGCCTTGTTGAATGAATTATTTCCCTTATTCATAGACTGCATTTCTCCCTCTACTCACAGATCCCTCTCTAGGTTTGAGGGCCTAGAATCAACTTTCCTGAAAAGAGAGTTTCAAAGAGCTTTTGTCCAGCACAGAGACCTGGACTTCAGACTCAGTAGCTAGCAATGGCCAGGAGGAATCTCCCAGGGGTGGACAGAAGTTACCTAGCAAGGCCTATGCAGTACTTCTAAGTCAGGTCCTAGTAAGTGTGCACAGATATCCAGAAAATTCATAGTGAGCCAGCACACAGAGGTGCTCAATATAAATGCCTGAACTAATACATGAATGTCAGAGGTTCTTAAACTTGGATGTGCGTCAGACTCTTCTACAGAGCCTGTCAAAGAGAAGAGATGCCTCGGCCCTTCTCTAGACTTACTGAACCAGTGCCCCCGGGGGTGGGCTCCAGGAATCTGTATTTTTAAGAAGTACCACTTTAGAAACCCGTGAAATGGACCATCAGCTTCAAGTAGTGGTCCTTTCACTATTTGGTGTGTGTCAGATTCACATGTGAAGGTTTTATACAACACGGCTACCCAGGTCCCACCCCAGCACCTTGACCGAAGGCTTTCTCCTTTGCTGTAAGGCAGGTGTCGACCACTGTACTAGATACACATGCAGTGTTTTATAGACACACAAAGCATTTCCCCTAGTCCTTATCTGATTCCAGGCCTAGGTTTTAAACCTCAGCCCGTCACACAGAATCTGTATTCTCTGAAGAACCCCACACGCGGCCACCATTTACCCAAGGAAGTTTCGTAGCACTGGGAGCAATAGGGCAAAAGAAGGTTTTCTGTGCAGTCACTTACCGTAACTCCAAGATGCTGGTCACGTTTCGGGAGGGAAAGATGCGCCGGATGTAATTGAAGTCACCGACGAAGAGGCTCCCATCGACTCCAACAGCCAGAGCTACTGGGGCTAGCAGCTTGTTGCCTTCAGCAAGGCCGTTGCAGCTGGGACAGGAAATGCTCCGGCGGCGGCCGTTGCCCATGATGCTGGTGATGATGGCGGGCTGCTGGGTCAGGAACTGGTTCTCCCCAGTGCCCTTGTGTAGGATTCCTGGGGCAGGGGCAGTAAATGGGGGCAGTTATTGCAGCCCTCTGGGGAGGACACTTCTATAGGCTTACTGAGGATGAGGGGAAGTGACAGAGGGAAGAGAAACAGTAGGAAACGGCAACTTTGGGGAGCTCCCCAACTTCCTCATGATGCTGAGAGAGCTGTCATAGGATAGGGAAACCCCAAGGCCATGGTACGGGGTAAGATAACATTTGTAGAGATCACTGAAGAAGAACTGTGAGGTACACTAAGGTGGATGGTCTGGAAAAAAAACAGCTCAACATTCCTTGACATTTACGAGTATTTTGGTCATTTGATGAAAAAGAGCTATGTTCGGAAGGGGAGGGGGCTACCACTTAAATGTCAAGGCCGGAGAGAAGGTTCCAGAGGCAAGACTAGGCCGTATTTGGGAAAAGGAAATGTGCTCACGTACCACTTTTAACGTTGAGGATGTGATGTTTGTCCAGGGACCAGCCCCCGAGGTTGGAAGGGTCCAGCTCAAATCCCTGAAGGAGGGCTGTCCTTTTCTCCCACAGGATGAGACTGGGGCAGGTCTCATATTCAAACCCGACAGACACTGAAAGATAAAAGGGGGTGGGGCAGAGTGGGAGATGAGAGAGTTTCCTTGATTACTCCAGAGCCCTCCAGCAGGAATGAGAAACTTGTGCTCACGGTAATACAGATTCAGCTCAAAAAACTCACTCGAGGCAGGCTGATTGCTTTTCTCCTTGTGATTCCATACAATATTAAATTCAAATTTCAAGCTGAACTCAACCTTGAAACTTTACACAGTCATAGTCTGTGGGGATAGAAAGAACTTTCCAATGAACAGCTGGTTTTCAAAAATGACCCCAGCGATGGGGAGGGAAGAGATGAATCATTTAGAAACTGAATACAACGCTCCTTTAGAGATGGACAGGAGACCGTTTCCCTTAGCCTGTTCACGGCCTGCATTCGCTATATTTTGTGTTATTTATTTTCACTCACTAGGAGAAAGACCTATGGAAGCCCTGTGGCTCATTTATAAGGAGATTCTGGAGGCGACAGCTTGTGTTAGCTGAGGCACTTTGTACATTCACTGAGGATTCCAGAGAGTTCCAAGTGAGGCAGGCATGGGGACACCGCCTGCCAATTATATGGCAATTCAGTGGGGAACAGAATCCAAAAACTATAAAAATCCTGCATTTGCCACATGGACAAACAGGAGAGAAGGGTGGGAGAAGAAGGATTTTAGTTCCAGTTCTGTTCCAGCTCACACTTCCTCGTGGCTCCATCTCCCCCGTGTGCAAAACAGAGCAAGTGAAGCCTCAGTTTCTCAGAGAGATGTCGTGAGGATAGAGGAGACAAAACGCCGAGATGCCATACATTTTTAATTGGAACGCCGCTTCAGAAACATGAGGCATTGTTATTATGGCTGTTCCTTCCACATTAAATTCTTAACTATGTGTGTCACCTTTGGGGATTCTCCACAGCTTTTTTTAAATCCTGAGATACAGGAGTGTTGAAATGAAGGAGAGGTACATTTTATCTTTTAAAAAAACCCATGTATGTACTGGCTTGTCCTCTGAAAATTCCAAGAAACAATGACCAACTCAGTAGCAAAGAGAAGTGCTAGTGCCTGGTTTGTGGCCTTGAAATATTATTTCTCATTAACAGGAATCAGGGCTCCTTGAAGAAACGGCTGGAACAAGAAATGAACAACAGAAGACCAGGCGATTTGATCACACCAGATAGCAAGGAAGGAAATACAATCTACTAGGGCCACGTCGAAAGAATTTGGGAATCAGCTTGAAGAAGCTTCCACTGACCAAAGATGAGACAATTTGACTATGAGGAAAGATAATAACTTCAATGGATATATTAGAGGTATTTCATCCTGTGAGTTCATAATGGTATTTAAAAACACTGATTTGCCACCAGCAGAGGATGTGAGAGAGCCAACTTATTAGGTTGAAAATTGGTAAATAAAGGGAAAGAATCAAGCATTTATCCTTTCTTTCTTATTTGAACTGTACCTCAAATAACCAAGTAGTTAATGAGAAAGTATCTCTAAATAAAAGTATTCTAGCTAGTAAATAATAAAGCAGCAATGACAGAATTAAAATATCATTTTGCAATCCCTAATGACCTAATGAATCTAGGCAATGAGCATCAATGCTGCTGAAATCACAAAAGAATAGACAGGCTGACATTAGTCACCTCCAGACAGAAGAAGACAGAACCATCTATCAAGCGGTCTTGCTTAAAAAAAAAAAAAAAATCAAAGAACAAAATACTTAGGAATAAATTTAACCAAGGAGGTGAAAGACCTGTACACTGAAAATGACAAGAAAGTGATGAAAGAAACTGGAGAAGACACAAATAAATGGAAAGATACTCTATGCTCATGGATTAGAAGAATTAATATTGTTAAAATGTCCGTACTACCCAAAGCAAAGTACAGATTCAATGTAATCCCTATCAAAATTCCAATGCTATTTTTTCACAGAAATAGAAAAAACACTCCTAAAACCTGTATGGAACCACAAAACCCTGAACTGTCAAAGCTATCTTGAGAAGAAGAACAAAGCTAGAGGCAACACACGCTCAGATTTCAAACTATATTACATGGCTATAGTAACCAAAACAGTATGGTGCTGGCATGAAAACAGACACAAAGATCAATGGAGTAGATTAGAGAGTCCAGAAGTAAACCCAAGCATACATAGTCTATTAATTTATGACAAAGGAGCCAAGAATATACAATGGGCAAAGGACACTCTCTTCAATAAATGGGTTGGGAAAGCTGGACAGCCACATGTGAAAAAAAGAAAAAGAAAAAGAAATTGTACCACTCTATGCCACTCACAAAAATGAACTCAAATGGATTAAAAGCTTGAATATAAGACCTAAAACCATAGAACTCCTAGAAGAAAACATAGGCAATAAGCTCCTTAACATCAGTCATTGCAATGATTTTTTGAATTTGACACCCAAAGCAAAGGAAACTAAAGCAGAAAGGAACAAGTGGGACTACATCAAACTAAAAAGCTTCTGCACAGCAAATGAAACCATTCATAAAATGATAAGGAAACCTACTGAATGAGAGAAAATATTTGCAAATCATATATCGGATAAGGGGCTAATGTCCAAAGTATATAAAGAACTCATACCACTTGACAGCCAAAAACCAAAGAACGCAATTAAAAAAGGGGCAAAGGAACTGAATAGACATCTATCCAAAGAAGACATACACAAGGCCAATGGTATGTGAAAAGATGCTCAGCATCACTAATCTTCAGGGAAATGCAAATCAAACCTATGATGAGATATCACCTCACCCCTGTCCGAATGGCTATCATCAAAAAGAGGATGTGGAGAAAAGGAACCCTTGTGCACTGTTGGTGGGAATGTAAACTGGTGCAGCCATTATGGAAAACAGTATGGAGGTTTCTCAAAAACTTAAAAATAAAACTACCATAGGACCCAGCAATTCCACTTCTTGGTATCTATCTGGAGGAAACAAAAACATCAACAGTGAAAAGATATATGCACCCCTATATTCGTTGCAGCATTACTTACAATAGCTAAGATGGAGAAACAACCAAGGTGTCCATCGACAGATGAATGGATAAAAATGACGTGATATACAATCAATGAAATATTATTCAGCCGTACAAAAGAATGAAATCTTGCCATTTGTGACAACATGAATAGACTTTGAGGGCATTATGTTAAGTGAAATAAGTCAGATAAAGAAAGACAAATACTGTATAATCTCACCTATATGTGGATCTAAAAATCTGTGTAAATAGGAATATCATTTGCTCTAAATGCCTCAATGTTTTATTGTGATAAATAGTAAATTTGGGGGACTTCCCTGGTGGCACAGTGGTTAAGAATCCACCTGCCACTTCAGGGGACATGGGTTCAAGCCCCGGTCTGGGTAGATCTCACATGCCACAGAGCAACTAAGCCCATGCACCACAACTACTGAGCCTGCGCTCTAGAGCCTGTGAGCCACAGCTACTGAAGCCCGCGCGCCTAGAGCCCGTGCTCCACAACAAAGAAGCTGCCACAGTGAGAAGCCTGTGCACTGCAATGAAGAGTATCCCCCGCTCACCACAACTAGAGAAAGCCCGCATGCACCAACGAAGACCCAACGCAGCCAAAAATAAATAAATTAATTAATTTAAAAAATTTCTGGAGAAATCTAAGTAATGTTTTTAAAGTGTTTATGAAACAAAGATGATCATAAGCAGAATTAAAAAAAAATAAAAACAAACAAAGCAAAAAACAAAAAGCCAAGCTCTTGTACAGGGAACAGATTGGTGGTTGCCAGAGGCAGGGGCTGGGTGGACCAAACAGGTGAAGAAAGTCAAAAGATACAAACTTTCAGTTAAAAAATAAATGAGTCACAGGGATGTGATATACAACATGGTAACTATAATTAGTAATGCCGTACTGTATATTTGAAAGTTGCTAAGAGAGTAGATCTTAAAAGTTCTCACCACCAGAAAAAAAATTTGTAACTATGTATGGTGACAGATGTTAACTAGATCTACTGTAGTCATCATTTTGCAATATATACAAATATCAAATCATTATGTTGTATACATTGTATGTCAGTTAAACCTCAAAAAAGTTGGTATAGATAAAATATCAAACTTGAACCTAGAAAGCCTCAAGGTCCAACTATCAATTTATAGGAGATATAGGACAGAGGAACACGTTAAACAGCCACAGGTGTGCAATCAGAAAACAAGCCAGACTATGGGAAATGCTACAGGCAAACAATACAGTTTCTTCAACAAATCAATCATAAAACCTAAAAAAAGAGGTTGAAATGGAAGGAGAAACCATAGATTAAAATAATTGAAGAGAAGTCAGCCGGTTGCACAAGGTGGATCTCGTCTGGATTCATAGTAAGTACAGGTAAAAATCTATAGTAATTACACAAAGGAACATGAGAGAAAGTCAAAGTAACTAATACCAAAGACAGCAGAAAAAGAAAGAAGGCACAATGGATCACAAAAGGGCCAGAAAACAAAGAATAAAATGACAATACTAAGTCCCTATCATTAATTAGTTTAAACGTAAACAGATTAAATTCTCCAATCAAAAGACATGAAACGGCTGAATGAATAAAACCAACAAGAGCCAATGTTATGATGCCTATAAGAGACTCACTATAGCCATAAGGACCCAGATGGACTGAGAATGAAGGGATGGAAAAAGGCATTGCAAACTTTCAAGTAAATGGTAATCCCATGCCCCCCAAAAAGCAGGGGTAGCTATATTTATATCAGACAAAATAGACTTCAAACTAAAAGTGTTAAAAAGAGACAAAGAAGACCATTATATAATGGTAAAGTGGTAGATACATCAAGAAGATATAACAATTATAAATATTTATGCACCCAACAGTGGAGCATGTAAATATATAAAGCACAAACTAGCAGAGCTAAAAGGAGAAATAAACCATAATAGGATAAAGTTGGGGACTTGAATATCCCACTCTCAAAAATGGACAGATCATCCAGACAGAAAGTCATAAAGGAAACAGAGGATTTCAACAACACTGTAGACCCAATGGATCTAACAAACATACATAGAACATTCTATCCAACAATGGCAGAAGTGTACATGGAACATTTTCTAGGATAGACCATATGTTAGGCCACAAAACAAGTCTTAACAAATTCAGGAAGATTAAAATCATACCAAATATCTTCTTTGACCACAATGCCATGAAACTAGAACTCAATAACAAGAGGAAAACTGGAAAATTCAAAAATATATGGAAATTAAAAAACACTCTCCTGAATAACCAATAGATTAAGGAAGAAACTAAAAGGGAAATAAAAAGAGACAAATTAAAATGGAAACACAAATACCAGAACTTCTGGGATGCATTAAAAGCCAGTTCTAAGAGGGAAGTTCATAGCAATAAGCACCTACATTAAGGAAGATCCCAAATAAACAATCTAATTTTGTGCCTTAAGGAACTAGAAAAAGAAGAACAAACTGAGCCCAAAGTTAGCAGAATAAAGGAAATAATAAATATTGCAGCATAAATAAATAAAATAGAAAAGAGAGAAACAAGAGCAAAGATTAACCAAACAAAGAGTTGGTTCTTTAAAAAGATAAACAAAATTGACAAACCCTTAATTAGACTACCTAGGGAAAAAACAGAGAGGACCCAAATAAACAAAATTATGAATGAATAAGGACACATTATTTAATAATTTATACTACAGAAATACAAAGGATCATAAGAGGCTCCTCTGAATAACTATACACCAACAACCTAAACTGAACAACCTAGAAGAAATGGAAAAATTCTTAAAGACATACAACTTACCAAAACTGCATCAGGAAGAAATAGAAAATCTGAATGACCAATTGCTAGTCAGGAAGAAATAGAAAATCCAAACGACCAATTGCTAGTCAAGAGATTGAATCAGTAATCAAAAATCTCCCAATGAAGAAAAGCTTAGGACCAGATGGCTTCACTGGTGAATTTTCCCAAACATTTTAAGCAGAATCAACACCAATCCTTCTCAAACTCTTCCAAAAAATCAAAGAGGAGGGAACACTTTCCCAACCTCATTTTCAAGGCCAGCATTACCCTGATACCAAAACCAGAAAAGGACACTATCAGAAAACTACAGGTCAGTATCCCTGATAAGTACAGATGCAAAAATTCTCAATAAAATACTAGCAAATCAAATTCAGCAGCATATTAAAATGATCATACACCATGATCCAGTGGGATTTATCTCTGGGATGCAAGGATGGTTCAACATATGCAAATCAATCAATGTGATAATCCAATTAATAGGATAAAAGAAAAAATCATATGATTATCTCAAGAGATGCAGAAAAAGCATTTGACAATACTCAACATCCATTCATGATAAAAACTCTTAACAATATAGGCATAGAAAAAACCCAACTCAACAAAATAAAGGCCATATATGACAGGCCCGCAGCTAACATCCTACTCAATGGAAAACTATTGAAAGCTTTTCCTCTAAGATCAGGAACAAGACAGGAGTGCCCATTCTCACCACTCCTAGTCAACATAGTATTAGAAGTCCTAACTGGAATAATCAGGAAGAAAAATAAATAAGATGTATCAGAACTGGAAAAGAAGCAGTAAAATTGTCCCTATTTGCCAATGGCATGATTTTATATATAGAAAATCCTAAAGACTCAAAAAAAAAATGTTAAGACTTAATCAGTAAATTCAGTAAAGTTGCAGGATACAAAATTAACATACAAAAACCAGTAGCATTTCTATACACCAACAATGAATTTTCTGAATAAGAAATAAAATAAATAAATCCCACTTATAATAGGATCAAAAAATACTTAGGAACACATTTAATCAAGGAGGTGAAAGATCTCTACTCTGAAAACTACAAGACATTGAAAGAAATCAAAGAAAACACAAATAAATGGAAGGTATCTTGTGTACATGGACTGGAAGAACTAAGAGTGTTAAAATGTCAATACTACCAAAAGCCATTTATAGATTCAATGTAATTCCTATTAAGATTCCAATAGCATTTTTTTACGGAAGTAGAAAAAAACACTCCTAAAAGTTATATGGAACCACAAAAGATTCCGAGTAGCCAAAGAAGTACTGAGAAAGCAGAAAAAAGCAGGATGCATCATACGTCCTGGTTTCAGGCTATATTATAAAGCCATAGTCATCAAAACAGTATGGTACTGGCATAGAAACAAAGAGACAATTGGAATAGAGCTGACAGCCCAGAAATAAACCCATGCATATATGGTCAATTAATATTTGACAAAGCAGCCAAGAATACTCAATGGAAGAAGACAGTCGTTTCAATAAATGGTGCCAGGATAATTGCATATTCTCATGTACTAGAATGAAACTGGACCCATATCTATACCACTTACAAAAATTAACCCAAAATGGATTAAATACTTAAATGTAAGACCTGAAACTATAAGGAAACAGGAATAAAGCTCCTTGACATGGGTCTTGGTAATGAGTTTTTGGCTACGACACCTAAAGCAGAAGTAACAAAATGGAAAATAAGCAAGTGGGACTACATCAAACTAAAAAAAACCTTCTGCACAAGAAACCATAAAAGTGAAAAAACAACCTATATAATGGGAAAAATATTTGCAAATAGTAGATCTGATAAGGAGTTAATATTCAAAACACATAAAGAACTCATACAACTCAATAGCAAAAAGCCCAAATAATCCAATTAAAAAATGGGCAAAGGACCTGAACAGACATTTCTCCAAAGAAAACACACAAAAGGCTAACAGATACATGAAAAAATGCTGAACATCACTGGTTATTAGGGAAATGCAAACGAAAAGCACAATGAGATAACACCTCATGCCTATTAGAATGGCCATCAAAAAGACAAGGGATAACAAATGCTGGTGAGGATGTGGAGAAAAGGAGACCGCTGTGCAACGTTGGTGGGACTGGAAACAGTATGGAGGTTCCTGAAAAATTAAAAATTAAAGTACCATATGATCCAGCAATTCTACTTCTGAGAATGTATCTGAAGAAATAGAAACCCTATGTCAAAGAGATATTTGCACTCCCATGTTCATAGCAGCATAATCAAGATATGGAAACAATGTAAGTGTCCACTGATGGATGAATGAATAAAGAAACTGTAGTATGTGTGTGTGTGTGTGTATATATATATATATATGTATGTATACATATATATACAAATACATACAATATACATATGTGTGTGTATATATATGTGTGTGTGTGTATATATATATATACACACACAATGAAATATTACTGAGCCATAAAAAATGGGAAATCCTACCATTTGCAACAACATGATGGAACTTGAAGGCATTATGCTAAGTGAAATAAGTCAGACAGAGAAAGACAAACACTGTATGATCTCACTTATATGTGGAACTAAAACCAAAACAAACGCATAGAAAAACATATCAAACTTGAGGTTTACCAGAGGCAGAGAGTGGGGAAAGGGGAAACTGGATGAAGGTGGTGGAAAGGTACAAACTTCTAGATACAAGATAAATAAGTACCAGGGATGTAATGTACAACATGATGACTAGAGTTAACACTGCTGTATGATATACAGGAAAGTTGTTGAAAGACTAAATCCTATGAGTTCTCATCACAATTTTCCTTTTTTCTCTTCTTTTTTATTGTTTCTTTATGAGAAGATGAACGCTAGCTGAATCTATTGTGCTAATCATTTCACAATATAAGTAAATCAACTATCATGCTGTATGTCATAAAGTTATACAGTGATGTAAGTCAATTATTTCTCAGTAAAACTGGGGAAAATGAGCTAGTGATGAAAGGGAAAACTACAGATTAAAAAAATTTAAGAGAACCCAGCTATTCCCTTCTTGGTATATATCCAGAGGACACCAAAACATTAATTCAAAAAATATATACACCTCTATGTTCACTGCAGTATTATTTACAATAGCTAAGATATGGAAACAACCTAACTGTCCACTGATGGATGAATGAATAAAGAAATTGCGGGAGGACGAGGGGAAGATGGCAGAAGAGTAAGAGACGGAGATCACCTTCCTCTCCACAGATACACCAGAAATACATCTACACGTGGAACAACTCCTACAGAACACCTACTGAATGCTGGCAGAAGACCTCAGACCTCCCAAAAGGCAAGAAACTCCCCACGTACCTGGGTAGGGCAAAAGCAAAAAAGAAAAAACAGAGACAAAAGAATAGGGATGGGACCTGCACCAATGGGAGGGAGCTCTGAAGGAGGAAAGGTTTCCACACACTAGGAAGCCCCTTCGCGGGCGGAGACTGAGGGTGGTGGAGGGGGAGAGCGCAGCAACAGGGGTGTGGAGGGCAAAGCGGAGAGATTCCTGCACAGAGGATCGGTGCTGACTGGCACTCACCAGCCTGAGAGGCTTGTCTGCTCACCCGCCGGGGCGGGCGGGGCTGGGAGCTGAGGCTCAGGCTTCGGTCGGAGCGCCGGGAGAGGACTGGGGTTGGCGGCGTGAACACAGCCTGCAGGGGGTTAGTGCACCACGGCTAGATGGGAGGGAGTCCGGGGAAAAGTCTGGACCTGCCAAAGAGGCAAGAGACTTTTTCTTCCCTCTTTGTTTCCTGGTGCGCGAGGAGAGGGGATTAAGAGTGCTGCTTAAAGGAGCTCCAGAGATGGGCGCGAGCCGCGGCTAAAAGCACGGACCCCAGAGACGGGCAGGAGACGCTAAGACTGCTGCTGCCGCCACCAAGAAGCCTGTGTGCGAGCACAGGTCACTATCCACACCTCCCTTCCGGGGAGCCTGTGCAGCCCGCCACTGCCAGGTTCCTGGGATCCAGGGACAACTTCCCCGGGAGAACGCATGTCGCGCCTCAGGCTGGTGCAACGTCATGCTGGCCTCTGCTGCGGCAGGCTCGCCCCGCAATCCGTGCCCCTCCCTCCCCCCGGCCTGAGTGAGCCAGAGCCCCCGAATCAGCGGCTCCTTTAACCCCGTCCCGTCAGATCGAGAAACAGACGCCCTCCGGCGACCTACACGCAGAGGCGGGGCCAAATCCAAAGCTGAGCCCCTGGGAGCTGTGCGAACAAAGAAGAGAAAGGGAAATCTCTCCCAGCAGCCTCAGAAACAGCGGATTAAAGCTCCACAATCAACTTGATGTACCCTGCATCTGGAATACATGAATAGACAACGAATCATCCCAAATTAAGGAGGTGGACTTTGAGAGCAAGATTTATGATTTTTTCCCCTTTTCCTCTTTTTGTGAGTGTGTATGTGTAGGCTTGTGTGTGAGATTTTGTCTGTATAGCTTTGCTTCCACCATTTGTCCTAGGGTTCTATCTGTCCGTTTTTATTTTTTTTCTTAATAATTATTTTTTATTTTAATAACTTTATTTTACTTTATCTTTTCTTCCTTCCTTCCTTCCTTCCTACTTCTACTAATTCTTTCTCTCTACTTTTTCTCCCTTTTATTCTGAGCCGCGTGGATGAAAGGCTCTTGGTGCTGCAGCCAGGAGTCAGTGCTGTGCCTCTGAGGTGGGAGAGCCAACTTCAGGACACTGGTCAACAAGAGACCTCCCAGCTCCACATAATATCAAATGGCAAAAATCTCCCAGAGATCTCCATCTCAACGCCAGCTCCCAGCTTCACTCAATGCCCAGCAAGCTACAGTGCTGGACACCCTATGCCAAACAACTAGCAAAACAGGAACACAACCCCACCCATTAGCAGAGAGGCTGCCTAAAATCGTAAGTCCACAGACACCCCAAAACACACCACCAGATGTGGACCTGCCCACCAGAGAGACAAGATCCAGTCTCACCCACCAGAACAGAGGCACTAGTCCCCTCCACCAGGAAGCCTACACAACCCACTGAACCAGCCTTAGTCACTGGGGACAGACACCAAGAACAACGGGAACTATGAACCTGCAGCCTGCAAAAAGGAGACCCCAAACACAGTAAGATAAGCAAAATGAGAAGACAGAAAAACACACAGCAGATGAAGGAGCAAGATAAAAACCCACCAGACCAAACAAATGAAGAGGAAATAGGCAGTCTACCTGAAAAAGAATTCAGAATAATGATAGTAAAGATGATCCAAAATCTTGGAAACAGAATAGACAAAATGCAAGAAACATTTAACAAGGACCTAGAAGAACTAAAGATGAAACAAACAATGATGAACAACACAATAAATGAAATGAAAAATACTCTAGATGGGATCAATAGCAGAATAACTGAGGCAGAAGAACGGATAAGTGACCTGGAAGATAAAATAGTGGAAATAACTACTGCAGAGCAGAATAAAGAAAAAAGAATGAAAAGAACTGAGGACAGTCTCAGAGACCTCTGGGACAACATTAAATGCACCAACATTCGAATTATAGGGGTTCCAGAAGAAGAGGAGAAAAAGAAAGGGACTGAGAAAATATTTGAAGAGATTATAGTTGAAAACTTCCCTAATATGGGAAAGGAAATAGTTAATCAAGTCCAGGAAGCACAGAGAGTCCCATACAGGATAAATCCAAGGAGAAATACACTGAGACACATATTAATCAAACTGTCAAAAATTAAATACAAAGAAAGCATATTAAAAGCAGCAAGGGAAAACCAACAAATAACACACAAGGGAATCCCCATAAGATTAACAGCTGATCTTTCAGCAGAAACTCTGCAAGCCAGAAGGGAGTGGCAGGACATATTTAAAGTGATGAAGGAGAAAAACCTGCAACCAAGATTACTCTACCCAGCAAGGATCTCATTCAGATTTGATGGAGAAATTAAAACCTTTATAGACAAGCAAAAGCTGAGAGTTCAGCACCACCAAACCAGCTTTACAACAAATGCTAAAGGAACTTCTCTAGGCAAGAAACACAAGAGAAGGAAAAGACCTACAATAACGAACCCAAAACAATTTAGAAAATGGGAATAGGAACATACGTATCGATAATTACCTTAAATGTAAATGGACTAAATGCTCCCACCAAAAGACACAGATTGGCTGAACGGATACAAAAACAAGACCCCTATATATGCTGTCTACAAGAGACCCACTTCAGACCTAGAGACACATACAGACTGAAAGTAAGGGGATGCAAAAAGATATTTCATGCAAATGGAAACCAAAAGAAAGCTGGAGTAGCAATTCTCGTATCAGACAAAATAGACTTTAAAATAAAGACTATTAGAAGAGACAAAGAAGGACACTACATAATGATCAAGGGATCGATCCAAGAAGAAGATATAACAAGTGTAAATATTTATGCACCCAACATAGGAGCACCTCAATACATAAGGCAAATACTAACAGCCATAAACGGGGAAATCGACAGTAACACATTCATACTAGGGGACTTTAACACCCCACTTTCACCAATGGACAGATCATTCAAAATGAAAATAAATAAGGGAACACAAGCTTTAAATGATACATTAAACAAGATGGACTTAATTGATATTTATAGGACACTCCATCCAAAAACAACAGAATACACATTTTTCTTAAGTGCTCATGGCACATTCTCCAGGATAGGTCATATCTTGGGTCACAAATCAAGCCTTGGTAAATTTAAGAAAATTGAAATTGTATCAAGTATCTTTTCCGACCACAACACTATGAGACGAGATATCAATTACAGGAAAAGATCTGTAAAAAATACAAACACATGGAGGCTAAACAATACACTACTTAATAACGAAGTGATCACTGAAGAAATCAAAGAGGAAATCAAAAAATACCTAGAAACAAATGACAATGGAGACACGACGACCCAAAACCTATGGGATGCAGCAAAAGCAGTTCTAAGAGGGAAGTTTATAGCAATACAAGCCCACCTTAAGAAACAGGAAACATCTCGAATAAACAACCTAACCTTGCACCTAAAGCAATTAGAGAAAGAACAAAAAAACCCCAAAGTTAGCAGAAGGAAAGAAATCATGAAAATCAGATCAGAAATAAATGAAAAAGAAATGAAGGAAACAATAGCAAAGATCAATAAAACTAAAAGCTGGTTCTTTGAGAAGATAAACAAAATAGATAAACCATTAGCCAGACTCATCAAGAAAAAAAGGGAGAAGACTCAAATCAATTAGAAATGAAAAAGGAGAAGTAACAACTGACACTGCAGAAATACAAAAGATCATGAGAGATTACTACAAGCAACTCTATGCCAATAAAATGGACAACCTGGAAGAAATGGACAAATTCTTAGAAATGCACAACCTGCCAAGACTGAATCAGGAAGAAATAGAAAATATGAACAGACCAATCACAAGCACTGAAATTGAAACTGTGATTAAAAATCTTCCAACACACAAAAGCCCAGGACCAGATGGCTTCACAGGCGAATTCTATCAAACATTTAGAGAAGAGCTAACACCTATCCTTCTCAAACTCTTCCAAAATACAGCAGAGGCAGGAACACTCCCAAATTCATTCTACGAGGCCACCATCACCTTGATACCAAAACCAGACAAGGATGTCACAAAGAAAGAAAACTACAGGCCAATATCACTGATGAACACAGATGCAAAAATCCTCAACAAAATACTAGCAAACAGAATCCAACAGCACATTAAAAGGATCATACACCATGATCAAGTGGGGTTTATGCCAGGAATGCAAGGATTCTTCAATATATGCAAATCAATCAATGTGATACACCATATTAACAAACTGAAGGAGAAAAACCATATGATCATCTCAATAGATGCAGAAAAAACTTTCGACAAAATTCAACACCCGTTTATGATACAAACCCTGCAGAAAGTAGGCATAGAGGGAACTTTCCTCAACATAATAAAGGCCATATATGACAAACCCACAGCCAACATCATCCTCAATGGTGAAAAACTGAAAGCGTTTCCACTAAGATCAGGAACAAGACAAGGTTGCACACTCTCACCACTCTTATTCTACATAGTTTTGGAAGTTTTAGCCACAGCAATCAGAGAAGAAAAGGAAATAAAAGGAATCCAAATCGGAAAAGAAGTAAAGCTGTCACTGTTTGCAGATGACGTGATACTATACATAGACAATCCTAAAGATGCTACCAGAAAACTACTAGAGCTAATCAATGAATTTGGTAAAGTTGCAGGATACAAAATTAATGCACAGAAATCTCTGGCATTCCTATACACTAATGACGAAAATCTGAAAGTGAAATCAAGAGAACACTCCCATTTGCCATTGCAACAAAAAGAATAAAATATCTAGGAATAAACCTACCTAAGGAGACAAAAGACCTGTATTCAGAAAATTATAAGACACTGATGAAAGAAATTAAAGATGATACAAACAGATGGAGAGCTATACCATGTTCTTGGATTGGAAGAATCAACACTGTGAAAATGACTCTACTACCCAAAGCAATCTATAGATTCAATGCAATCCCTATCAAACTACCACTGGAATTTTTCACAGAACTAGAACAAAAAATTTCACAATTCGTATGGAAACACAAAAGACCCCGAATAGCCAAAGCAATCTTGAGAACGAAAAATGGAGCTGGAGGAATCAGGCTCCCTGACTGTAGACTATACTACAAAGCTACAGTAATGAAGACAGTATGGTACTGGCACAAAAACAGACAGATCAATGGAACAGTATAAAAAGCCCAGAGATAAACCCACGCACATATGGTTACCTTATCTTTGATAAAGGAGGCAAGAATGTACAGTGGAGAAAGGACAGCCTCTTCAATAAGTGGTGCTGGGAAAACTGTACAGGTACATGTCAAAGTATGAGATTAGATCACTCCCTAACACCATACACAAAAATAAGCTCAAAATGGATTCAAGACCTAAATGTAAGGCCAGAAAGTATCAAACTCTTAGAGGAAAACATAGGCAGAACACTCTATGACATAAATCACAGCAAGCTCCTTTGTGACCCACCTCCTAGAGAAATGGAAATGAAAACAAAAATAAACAAATGGGACCTAATGAAACTTCAAAACTTTTGCACAGCAAAGGAAACCATAAACAGGACCAAAAGACAACCCTCAGAATGGGAGAAAATATTTGCAAATGAAGCAACTGACAAAGGATTAATTTCCAAAATTTACAAGCAGCTCATGCAGCTCAATAACAAAAAAACAAACAACCCAATCCAAAAATGGGCAGAAGACCTAAATAGACATTTCTCCAAAGAAGATATACAGACTGCCAACAAACACATGAAAGAATGCTCAACATCATTAACCATTAGGGAAACGCAAATCAAAACTACAATGAGATATCATCTCACACCAGTCAGAATGGCCATCATCAAAAAATCTAGAAACAATAAATGCTGGAGAGGGTGTGGAGAAAAGGGAACACTCCTGCACTGCTGGTGGGAATGTGAATTGGTACAGACACTATGGAGAACAGTATGGAGGTTCCTTAAAAAACTACAAATAGAACTACCATATGACCCAGCAATCCCACTACTGGGCATATACCCTGAGAAAACCATAATTCTAAAAGAGTCATGTACCAAAATGTTCATTGCAGCTCTATTTACAATAGCCCGGAGATGGAAACAACCTAAGTGCCCATCATCAGATGAATGGATAAAGAACATGTGGCACATATATACAATGGAATATTACTCAGCCATAAAAAGAAACGAAATTGAGCTATACGTATTGAGGTGGATGGACCTAAGTCTGTCATACAGAGTGAAGTAAGTCAGAAAGAGAAAGACAAATACCGTATGCTAACACATATATATGGAATTTAAGAAAAAAAAATGTCATGAAGAACCTAGGGGTAAGACAGGAATAAAGACACAGACCTACTGGAGAACGGACTTGAGGATATGGGGAGGTGGGAAGGGTGAGCTGTGGCGAAGCGAGAGAGAGGCATGGACATATATACACTACCAAACGTAAGGTAGATAGCAAGTGGGAAGCAGCCGCATAGCACAGGGAGATCTGCTCGGTGCTTTGTGACCTCCTGGAGGGGAGGGACAGGGAGGGTGGGAGGGAGGGAGATGCAAGAGGGAAGAGATATGGGAACATATGTATAACTGATTCACTTTGTTATAAAGCAGAAACTAACACACCATTGTAAAGCAATTATACCCCAATAAAGATGTTAAAAAAAAGAAAGAAATTGCAGTATATATAATCGAATACTACTCAGCTGTAAAAAGAATGAAAGCCTGCCAGTTGTGACAATGTGGATGGGCCTTGAAGGTATTATTCTAAGTGAAATAAGTCAGAAGGAGAAAGACAGATCCTGAATGATTTCACCCATATGTGGAATCTAAAAAACAAATGAACAAACAAAATAAAACAAAAACAAACTCAGTGATAGAGAGAGTAGATTAGTGGTTACCAGAGGGAAAGGGGTTTGGAGGGTGGGCAAAATGGGTGAAGGGGGTCAGCTGTATGGTGATGGGTACTAACTACAGCTGTGGTGGTGATTACTTTGTAGTCTATACAGATGTCGAATTATAATGCTGTAAACCTGAAACCTGTATAATAACAAAAAATTTGTTGCAAAAGGTAGATCTTATTTGGATTCTGATTCAAACAAATAAAGTACTACTTTATTTTATGCTACTCATGAGGCAATTGAAATATTGAACAATGACTGGCTATTCGATATTAAGAACTTCTTGTGTTTCTTTGTTGTGATACTGTTGTTATGCTTTTAAAGTGTTTTTTAAGGATACACTCTGATATACTACAGATGAAATGATCTGATGTTTGGGACTTGCTTCAGCAAAATATGGGAGGTGGAGAAGTGGATGGAGGTAAGGAGGAAACAAGATGTGTTGATAATGGTAGGAGCTGGAGTACATGCGGTACGTTATGATATGCAATCTTCTTTTTGATGTTGGCTATCATTTTGATATTGGCTAAAGCCTGACATAATATTTATTAAATTAGCCACTGTTTATATTTAAATGCACTCGTTACTCCGATAACTTACTACTCTCTTTAAGTTATTAACTCTACCCATTGACGAAGCAGACCGCAAGGGCAATATTCTGAGCATGCGTAGCCTGCTAGGGCTGTGACTTCAGGCAACTTGCCTACCCTCTCCCTCAGGTCCCATCTGCTCAATGGGGATTATGAGAGGGTCTACTTGATAGGGTTATTGAGAGGTCACCCAAGACAAAGGCTTTAGCACAATGCTCTGCGGCAAGGGAGTGTCTGATGAACACTGGCTGTCAATTACAGTGAACATTTCTGAGTTTGCTGGTTTCTTATTTTGGTAACTTATTGCAGTTCTTGAAAACCACAAGCCTACTGGTGAAGAAAATGCAGGATTCTGGATTTTAATGAATCCCAGACAGCTTTCTACAAGTAAGAAAATATACTGGGTAGGTTGACATGAATCCACAGCTCACAACTCTTCAAAGACCGATAACGATACGACCCTTCTCTTATGTTGGTCTTTCCCAAGTGGGAAATCACGTGATCCCCTCAGAGGCAAAGCCTGAAACATAGCATGTAGCTTTCAGCCCCCCCTCTAGCTCCGTCTTCTGGTTCTCTGGTTCTGTGCCACCTGAGAGTGTTCTCTCTGGAACATGATCGAGCCCCTGCCCACCTCTCTCCCCATCTCAAATAGTCTCCCTGTCCACTACATTCCAGCCACACTGGCCTATGTCTGTCCTTCAAAAACACCTCCCTCTTCTCTTTTTCTGCCAGGAAAAGAGTGCTCTTTTCCTGATTTTCACACGGCTCCTTTTCATTCAAGCCTCTGTTTAAACATCATCTGCTGAGGAACCCTCCCTGAACGCCCACCCCCCGTTGCCCCTCTTCCCCAGTATACAACACATTTTTATTTTCATATTAGCACCTAACGCTGCTTGATATTTTCTTGTCCAGGCTGTGTTTATTATTCCGATCCCTCAGTAGAATAGGAAGTCCACGGAAGAGGATGCTTGTCTGCTTATGGACCACTGCCTCCCTAGCTACTAGAATAGTTCTCGGCACATACTAGGAACTCAATAAATACAGGCTGATTTAATGCATGCCTAAATCCAAGAATCAATAAGGGGTTGAAACTGAAACATACCAACAGCGTCAGAGAGTCCGTAGACCCTTTGGCCATAGGCATCTGTCTTATCCCAGATGAAGGTGTAGGCCAGGTTGGGAGAGGCCTGGAATGACTTCTGGAAGAGGTGCCCCTCTACAGCTACCATCAGATGAACCTTGATGAGGTTCAGGGGCACCGTGGACTGGGTCATGGTGATCTTCAGCAGCGACTTGTAGCCTGCGGTCCTGGAGCTCAGGTAGCGAAGCTTCACGTTGGAACCGGGGAGCTCAATTTCTTCATGAAGAACCTGGGGAGGAAATGCAAGGTAGATACACTGCATCAAAGGCACCCCGGCAGCTGGGCTGCTTGCAACCCAAGGCTACCTATCTGCTCCCACCCCCACCAAAGCATCACGCCTTACGGGGGAGTGCAAGAACCACGTTCCATGGCTGAGAAGAGAGAAGAAACCCCCCGACAACCAAAACTTTATCCTGCACTACGGAGCAAAGTGGCTGAGGTTATGATTTTTGGATTAATAATTATTCTTGGTCACTGTTGTGTTTCTTTTTAAAACCACGCTGTTGGCAAAAGATGTAAATAAGAACAGCAGGCTTTATTGCTAGTTGCATGCAAGGAGGCCACAAGAGGCTGTAATTATATGAACCTGCAACTTCCACCGACAATTGCTATAAAGCAACAGGGAGGCAATAATGTAATATGCCCTCTGTCGTAACACTGATGTAGATCATTAAAGCGCCTCTTATCATGTATCTCTGTGACTAACAGGAATAAAAAGCAATTTGCAGGTGCGTTGCACATATGTGTATTGTTTTTATTCTATTAAAAGCTCCAGTGACTGCTAAAGTCTGGAAACATCCGGAATGTCCAGGAGAGATTCAGTTTTCTCTCCAGTGACTACAAATTCTACTGCGTTCTTACTTTTTGCCCCTCCCCTTAATATTAGTTTCTGGCTTATCCAGGCAGAGAGCGATGGTGGGAGGAAGTCAGCCAGCCAGTTTGGGGCAGGGCAGTATTGAGAGTCCCACCCTGGTACCCGGTGCTCCTACCTGGGTCTCAGGCACGATGGGATTCTGCCCAGGGGCAGCGCTGAAGAAGGTGGACAGCGGGGAGGAGATGATGATTGGGTCCGGCCGGACAAAGCCACTGAGGTCGCAGCTGGGGATGGAGTTCTCCTCTGTCTTCATCACCAGAGTGTCCATGGCGTAAAAGCTATTCCACGGCAGCCACACGGTACGCTCCTGGCTCATGAACGGGGCTCGCTCAAAGTGCAGGGTCAAGGAGGCGCCGCCATTGGCGATCAGGTCAAACCTGGAGAGGGGGTAAGTGAGCTCACTGAGAGGGGTGAACTCACCTGCAGACCAGGTAGGTGCTCTGACCTCCAGGCTTAAAGTAGTGGGAGGGGCAGAGCAGGCAGGAGAAGAACATGGGCTTCGTGGGAACCCAAACTCTACCACTTACTAGTTGTGTGACTATGGGCAAGTTGCTAACCCTCTCTCAGCCCCCGTTTTTTCATCTGTGAAATGGAAATAATTATACCAATGTCCCGGTGTGGCTGAGAGGATGAAATTTTGTGATGAATTCAAAGTAGGGGTCAGCCGACTCGGCCCATGAGCTAAAGCCGGCCCACAGCCTGTTTTGGTAAAAAGTTTCATTGGAATCCCAGCCACGCCCATTGATTAGCTTATCCTCTCCAGCTGTTTCTGACCTACAGTGGAAGAGCCTGGTAGTTTTAACAGGAACCATATGGCATCAAAGCCTAAAATAGATACTACCTGGCCCTTTACAGAAAATGTATGTCCCCCTCCTCCCCCCTTCCCAGGTGTAAAGCATTTAGCATCGTGCTAGGCTAATAGGAGTCTTCACTACATCGTGGAGTTACAATGATTCAATTCTAGGACACAGGGAGGGGCTCATGAAAGCTTTCTTTTCTTCGACCTGTACTGTTTCTGTTGGTTTCACAGAACCTTAATGTTTTTTGAGATACAATTGACATATAATATTATATTAGTTTCAGGTGTACAACATAATTCAATATTTGTATATATTGTGAAATGATCACCACCATAAATCCATTCATCACCACACCTAGTTACAATTTTTTTTCCTTGTGCTAAAAACTTTTAAGATGTCTCAGCAACTTTCAAATATACAATGTGGTAATAGTAACTACAGGCACCATGTTATACATACATCCCAGGACTTGTTTATCACTAGAAGTGTGGACTTTTTAACCCCCTTCATCCATTTTGCCTTGTTTCTGATACTTTTTTCCAAAACACAAATTTATTTGGCATTTGGATGAAATGGTTCTTACCATTGCTGATATTTCTGACAATCGTTCTTAAACTATATTCCTGTTTTCCTCCAGAGCTGGATGGAAGTGTGTCACTAGTAAAGTAAAATAAAGGTAGTTCTTCCCCAATTAATGGAAAAGAACGTTAATGGAGAGAAGTCTCTCAATTTTGTGCTTTACTCCTCCGCCGGGATCTCAACTCTTTGAGGGCAGTGGTACTCCCTTGTATACACTTCAGATTCCCCAGCAACTAGCAGAGTTCCTGGATCACAGTAAAAACTCAATGAAAATATACGGACTCACTGGCTTCACTGAATTTTGGTAACACTTTTAGTGTTTTTCAATAGACGTAAAATGAGTGAACATGGAACATATGAATATTAAGGTAAATATCATGGTGGAAGAGTTTATTCTATTAGTTTGTTTAAATTTTATTTTGGGACATGCACGCTGCTGGGGACGCTTTTTCTTTTTAAATTTATTTATTTTTGGCTGCATTGTGTCTTCGTTGCTGCACGTGGGCTTTCTCTAGTTGCGGCCAGCGGGGGCTACTCTCGGTTGTAGCCCGCGGGCTTCTCATTGTGGTGGCTTCTCTTTGTTGGGGAGCACGGGCTCTAGGCACAAGGGCTTCAGTAGTTGTGGTGCACGGGGTCAGTTGCTCCGCGGCATGTGGGATCTTCCCAGACCAGGGCTCAAACCCGTGTCCCCTGCATGGGCAGGCAGATTCTTAACCACTGCACCACCAGGGACGCCCGGGGATGGTTTTGTAGAGGGTCCAGGAGAGTCAGATGTTTTGAAGTGAAATCGTTCCTCGTTGGGATGATAGCATCAAACCACCCATGTCTGCGGCACACACCACTACACAACAGATTGTGGGATTCCTCGGAGCATTTCCAAACACATCCTGCGGCTTCCAGGGCTTTGCTACCTGGACAAGCTGAAGAATCACTGATCCATGAGGTGGGATAGATGAACTGGGAAGTGGATTTAGGCGATAATTAGTCAGGAAGCAGCTGAGGGGGGTCGGGCAGCATAAGGTGGTGAGAAACCTCAGACCGAGGACTCAGAAATGTCCTCTGGTGTCGTCACAGGACTTACAGCGCAAGAACACTGGCTTCTAAGAATGAACAGGCACCGTGGCAGCTCGGCATGGTACACCTTCACAGTCCTAGTGCTTTCAGCTAATTAGAACTGCCTGCACCTGGTGAATACCAAGACTATTTGGTTTCACAGGTGAAAATAGGAGGACAGGGCTACCGTGGGCTGGTGATTTTTGAAACTACCTGCAAGTCTACTTTAGGACATTAGAATAAAAGACCAGATTCTTCACCAGAGAAAGGCAAGATTCACAGCACATGATACGTTCATGATTTTCCAGGTTCCAGTTTTATAGAAAAAGTTGCATCGGATTTACATCCACCGTCTCCTCTTTCATTTGGAATAGAATACAATAGCGTGTCTGTGTGTGTTTTAAGGCTAGGGTGGGTGAGTTGTTTTCCCCTTCCCACAGATTTCGTTTCTTCTTTTTATCTTTTTCTTTAAATTTCAAGTCCATGCCCAACGGATTAAGGAAACGACAGCTTTCATCTTGGTGGAGGCCGCATGGGTGCGGGTTTTCAATCAGAGGATAATAGGGAAAGGTTGCCTCCTTCACACCGCAGGGTGACCACTAAATGTGTCTAATTAGGCTTCTCTGATTACATCCCACCCCCTCAAAACAGGAGCAAAAATAACGCAACTCCTAAAGCCACAGATGAAAGCAGAAGGGGTTCACCACAGGACACTGTGGCATGTGGATCCTTGTCACCCCGCACTGCCTTTGATTTAAAATAAAATAGGAGTGAGGTTCCAAGAGCTACTCTCCCTTCCTTCTGGCCTCCGCCACACACACACACACACACACACACACACACACACACACACACACTCACGGAAAAGCATTTACCTGCCATGGAAAAAGCATTGCTGTGGGCAGCCCTGGAGAGGTTGGCCATTCTAGTTATTTTCCATTTCTGAGACCATACTAAAAAAAAAATATATATATATATAGGGGGGATTCTCCCTAGAGATCTGGCCTGGTGGGTCTCCCTCCGGTCCACAAGGGAGAGGCACGTGGTGCCAAGCCAACAGCACCATCTGTCTCTTTGCAGCCTCAGTCCCAAGTAAGTGGGGCCCCATAAAGCTACTTACGTGCCATCTTGGCGGGTAATGGTGTAGCCGTATTTTGGATACTTGACAAAAGACACGTTCACACCAATCAGGGGAGTTCCATCTGTAGTTACTACTTGGCCTCGGATGAGAGAAACCAAGCTGAGAGAAAGAGAAACACAAGCTTTTGAGCCCCAGGCAGGAGAACAAGGGGACAAGGGAGTGTCGTAGAGTTCCCCTTCCCCATTGCCCACCACCCCATCCTCCTCTGGTCCCTAAGGCAAGGACGAGACCTTTAAACATGAACTTCTGGCTTCACACAATCACATCTCCATGAGAGATGTGGGCCAGAGGGATGTCTCAAGGCTGGCGTTCCCCGAGGAACAGTCTGGGGTGAAATCCACGGGCAGCATCTTCAGTCATTCTGCTGGGCAACGGGGTCCCCTGTGCACACTCCCTCTGCCCTCAGCCTCACTCCGTGTCTTGACATCACTTGCCTTTTGCTTGGCCCGAGCTTCAGGCTGCCCCTCATCACTCATGTTTGTGCCTTAGCCTGGCACGGAGAGTATTATCCTCGGGTGAGAGCTTCCCCATCTGCCTACTCATTTCCTTTTTTGGCCGTGGAGGAAGGCACTGTTACTCTTCTCCTCCAGGCTGGGATGACAGAGGGAGTGGGGGGTTGGGTGGTGGGAGCACACAAAGGTTTTTTATGAGGCTGGGACATATACATACATTATTTTTTCTGTTGCCCTTTAAGAGCAAAATTTCTCACAATCCGTGCCACCCTGAGGAAAAGAGAACATTAGAGATTTTTTTTTTTTTTTTCTGGTAGAACTATCTTGGATTCTGGATTCCATGTAACTATGTATTTCTCTTACATCAAATTCCTGCTACCAGGATTTGGGGCAGGGGAGCGGGGAGGTGGTATATACCTCTCAACTTTTTGCCACCATGAGAGAAAGCCCCCCTCTCTCCAGATCACAGTAATTAGAACTTTCCCAAAGATGCCAGCATTCAACCAGCTCCTTCTGGGAAATCCCATAAAGCAATAGAGATGCCACAATAGTCTACTCAAAATCCATGCAGAGAGAATGCACACGCCTCCCTTCACCTGAATTCTCCTGACTTCATAGAGAAATGGGCTAATGAGAAGTTCCATTTTTGTACTAAGTTTCCAGCCTACCAGGCAGGTTTGCAGCTGTACTGTTGGCCTTCAAGCCACTGGGCAATTTGGAGGAGGTAGAGAGGTTCTCAGGCGTCCAGATTCTTGGACACACTCCCAATTTCTGGACCAGGTGATCAAGCTGACCCGTTCTTTGCCAGAATCTTGTCCAAGTCTGCTCGATTTTTGGAACACACTTATTTCTGCAGTCCCGGGTGAACCCAAAACTGGAGGGATGCTCTCTCCAAGCACCTCTCTTTTTCATTAGCAATCCCCCCAACTGTTCAACTCCGACCCCTTGGTGATCTCGGGAGGGTTTAGACTGTTCCACTGACAGCTCTAATTGTCTGCTACTGGCTGCCTATCAAATGAATTCCGCTTTTAGCTGGTTCCAACCCCAATGCTATACAGTCTTTTGAAAATGGAAAACGAATTTATGAAAATAATTCTTTCGTTCAATTCCATTTCCTTATCTTAGCTCAGACTAAGATTTCTTTCAGGCCTTCCTAGACACTGTTTTAAAATCAGTGATGTGTGTTGATGACCACAAGGTACAAGCTGCTTGTGATGAGAAAACAAAATTGGGAATACATCCCACAGTGGAGTATTTTTCCCCTCCATTTTTTTATACAACTGTTATTTCTTTCAAATCATTCCTGTAGCATAAGACTTTGCAGAGTGCCATGGGAATAAAGGGAGCTGGGTTGCCTGTGATTTCTACCCTCAGTTTTCCTAATTCTTCACCGCTGCTGGCTTCCTATCGTCTCTAGGCAGTCAATTCGCAGAAAAGGTTCAGCTAAGACATGCTATCAGTTCGTTTCTATTTATGATTATTGGTGTGTAACAATTATCACATTATCTAGATAGTGAGATCTGCTCTATAAATTATAGTGGTGGAGTCCAGGCATTTTAGTTATTTTTGTATGCCATTATCTAGGGGAAACGCCTTCTTAGCAGTCTTGAATTAAGCTCTTTTTTACTCCTAGCTTTGTCTTTCATTATTTGTCAGAGGATAATGCACTGAAATTCACATGCTTGGTGAACTTCAACCTATGTCTTGGAGTAACATTTTGCATTTCTGAATTATGGATCCAAGCCGACATGCTGGAGCGTGGAGCTTTCTCTAAAGCAATCTTCTTTTGCCCAGATCTCTGGGGCTGGTATAGTCTACCAAATATTCCGGAGCCCCTGCCTGCTCCCTACATCTTGCCTCTAACTCAGGGTGCCTTCTGGGAGTGGTAACTACTGGTGAGGAGGAGAAGATTGATTTTCAAGGCACAAGTGAAGAAAGAGTATGAAGAGGAGATGAGGAAATTACTGGATTTAGGGTAGAAATAATAAAATGTTAATAGGAAGCCGACTGAAACAGAGCACGAGCCTTTGAAAGATGCCCTGACAGTCTAAGCAAACTGTATGCAGACCTCACCGAAATGCTCATGGACTAGTGCAAGGGCCTGTCATGAGTCTCTGGCAATGGGAATTATGTTCATAATTAAAAAGAAACATACCTACACAATCCCCGTCCCAGAACCGGGATTTAATAAGCAGAGAAAATATATTTTTGTTCCGAGATCTGTGGTTTATTTTTTTGAGGGTTACTCATATTAAAATAATATTACTGTGTGTAGTATAATCTGTACGTATTGATTTAATTTTAACAATCAAGAAAATAAAGTTTGAGGTTAAATAACTTGCCTAACATGACACAGCTAGAGGGTGTTGGGGGGGGTGGCTGAAATAGACAAGGGCTGAGATTATTTTTTTCTTTTCGATTTTATTTTTAGTAAAACCAGAACAGAGAGAGGCTAAAGTTGCTGGCCCACGGTGACCTCATTAAGAACCCTCATAGTCAAAGAGCTGCCAGGAATTGGGGCTGCACAGCTTCCCAGAGAGTTCTAAGGGGCTGCAGAATTAATTGGCTGTACCATTACCCACCACTTCCCCGTCCCACCCTCGCCAGGCTCTCCCAGGGAGGAGCGGAGTCTCAGTCACGGCCTGGTGATGTTTCCTCCCCAAAGTCTAATGAGGGAGGCTCCAAGACAATCACTTATAAGGGTAAGGCCTCCTCTAAGAAGTAAAGTCTGGTATTTCCTTCGCCAGCGAGAAGTCTGCTTAAGCAGTGTTATTTCCCGAGTTGCTTCAGGGTCTGCCCAGACCTAAGTGAGGATGAAGAAAACTAAGAGAAAGACGGCATGAAGAGGGCTGTCAGAGGGGTAAGGGGGCAGGGACAAGTTCCTAGTTCCTAGAGCTTCCCAGTTCTTATTTCTCCATGAGAAGGGGTGCCCCCAAGAAGATCACACCCACCATCCTCACATCTGCGGACACCAGCGTTATCTGGACCCAGTCCGACACAGAGTGAGATCAGAGATGTGCAGGCAGGCCTGCAGAACATCCCTGCCTCGCCTATCCTTCCTTCCGCCCTCAGTATCAGAAACAGTGCCTAGAAGACAGAACGGGCCAGGGGGTATCTCAAAGCCAACTCTTCCCCTTGCCTTGTTCTCCAGGGGTACACTTCTAACCTGCCCTGGTGGTGGTGGGGGGGAAGAGGAGAGGCCAAGCTGATTACAAAATAAATCCAGAATTTGCTTCTAGAATACTCATAAGCCTCACATTAGCAACTGAGAGCAAATGGAAACTCAAGAGAAACCCCCATCCCACCCCTGCCCCCTGCCATTTCGGAATGAGAAGGGGACACGCACTGGCACAATGTCTAGCACAAACTCGGCAATTAGCAGATGCCACTGATGGGGTGGGTGACTGTGAGGATTACAGCCAATCTGCTTCAAGTCTCTAGCTCATCACAGGCGTTCAATAAATTCCAGCCACTGGCGTCATCTTGACTCTCAGATGCCACAAATGCCAAGTTGTGTTATTAAGTTTATAACTGCTTTTAGAAAATACTCTGCTGAATGAAATATTTCAGGGATGATCAAATAAGAGCCACAATGAGAGGTATTCTAAAAGGAGATTTAATATAACAATAATGTCATAAAATAATAGATCGTAAAAATGATCTAGAAACCAGGCAATCAACAGGTGTCTCTAAGCAGGTTCTGGGTTGCAGGTGGCCAGATCCCATAGAGGGACCAGGACTCTGCTCTGGAGCTTGACCCACAGAGAGGAAAGGGCCTTCTATGAACCAGAGCAGGGAGCTGCTCCCATGGGGTAGTTTCCAGGCCAACTAGGCCCACAGAAAAACCAGGAGCACTTCCTCCTGCTTGGACAGGAAGGGGAAGCAGCGACCTCAGCCACCTGCGGGGACAGAAGGGCGCCTACCTGCTGTTGAAGGGGTTGTCTCCAGGAATGATGTGGGTGCTGTCTTTGCCGGCCAGGAGCTTGATGCGGTCGTAGAAGGACTTCACTGCGGGTGAGTCTGTCTGGCCCTGCTTAATGATGTCCAGGGGGTCCCGGGACCCCCGGCAGAGCAGGCTGTTCTGACAGGCTGACTGCAGGCAGCAGTCAGGGTCCAGGCAGTCCACCAGGCCATCTGGAAGGGCAGAGACAGAGCCAGGGGTCAGCAGATATCCTGGCACAAAGCTGCTTTGAGAGGCTAACACCTTGTCCCGAGCAGCCTCAACCCTTCCCAATGGTCTGAATTGGCAGGTTTCACACAAGCAGCCTAGGATAATTCCACTATATACTCACAGGAAGTAGAAGACTGAAAGGAAATAATTGAGAATGCGGACAAATGGTTATCCCCAGGTAGTAGATTAGTGTGTTTCTCTCTTTTTCTTTCTTGTATTTTTCTGGAATTTCTACTTTTTCTATCATGAGCAAGTATTATTTGAGTGGCTGGCAATAAAAACAAACATGTTGCTCTTAAACGACATTGCGCAAAAGAATTACCTGTTGCCAGATCTCAGGGGCCCGTGCTAATGGGTGTGCAAGTCATCAAAACGCATGGGATTCCTTAAATCTTGCTTCAGTGGAGAAACGCATTCCGTCCCTTCTCCCTCTAAGCCAGGGAGGGTACTGCTGACTAGTGGGAGAACCAGGGTGATGAGTTTGACACTTTCCAGGAAATGTGGAGAAATGGCTTTAGCTTGAGCACGCACAAACTAAGCCATTAGTTTCCCCAACTGCTCCTGAAACTACCTTCCCCATACCTGCAGGACTTTGAACATTCTGATTTATTTGCCTAGATTCCTGCCCCTCCACCTCTTTCCCGAGCTGATTCCTATTCATCTACCCTTCAACAAATATTTGAGTGTCATCCCTGTTCGGGAAATAAAACAGAGAACAAAGAATGATGGTGTCTGTCCTTAAGGAGCTGACAGTATAGTGGAGGAAACAGATTATGACTCATCCTTTAAGACCCAGACTAGGTGTGGCCTCCTCCAGGAAGCCTTCCTGATGATGCCCGAGCTAGCTTAGGTATTCCCGTTCTGTGTGTCCCTGAATCAGAGATTCTCAGAGAATGGCTTTGCGTCACAATCCTGTAGGGAGAATCAAGGGCCTACCCCAGAGCTCCCCAGGCACAGCTTCCAGGAGCAGGTCCTGGAGTCTGCACTTTAAACATGATTCTCAGGTGATTCTAATGCACAAGACATACTAGAGACCGCTGTTAAAGCCAACTTGCTTGTACTAGAATTAATTGTCTCCGTATGCTTGCCTTCCTGTCTGGAAAATGAGCTCTTTGAAAAGAACAGTGTCGTATTCGTTTTTATATTCATGCCTCGCTTAGTGCCAACCATGGAATCAGGCACTCAACAAATGTTTGTTGAATGAGTAAATGACTGTTTCCCATTCCTCACATGTCTGTTAGGGCTGAGGATGGGGGTGTTTAGGGCAGTGTTTGCTCCTTAGAATTCCTATTAGAATGGATTAGTTAGCCAACCCTTCTTCACTCTGCTGGGAATTGATTGACTACACAGTGTAGGAGCTTGGAGAGTAACTTGCTTACATGTAACTCCCTGCTTTGATAGCGAGGCATTTTGGGGCCATAATTAGCATCACAGAAACATGCACTCCAACCTGGGCTGTGACTTGACAAACACTTGAACTGGAACACTGAATCAGAGGCCTGGCTGTGTGCTTTAAATTTACTACAGCGTAATTTTTTGGCATTACCCTTTACATTTGGTTCCACTAATGAAATTGAAATATTTAATTTCACCGAAGTTCCACTGTAATTTAGCAATTAATGTACAATGATTTTAATGCACTACTTTCTTTTTAGCAAACAAACAAATTAGGAGGTTGCGTGTTCTGCTCGGCTTTAAATGACTAAAACTAGCCTCTCATTTTCCACGTGGGCAAATGTTGCTCGTGTGCCTCGTAACACATTTAGATTTACAAAGTTTTCTGGAAACGCAGACACAGGAGGGTGAACAGGCATGCACGCTTGAAATTTAGAGACTTTCAAAGTCATGGCTCTGAGCACCTCAGCCTGATGTGCTGGTTGAATCGGGTGCCCCCCAGGGGCCCGCAAATCTCAGACCCAAGAAACGGTGCTGGAGAAGTGTATCTCAGCAGCAGAATGATGCTGAGGTACCATGTCAGACCCACGTTCAGATCATCCAGTGGCTCCCGGGGCCCTTGGCTGAATAAGAAAAAGAAAAGAATAGAAAATAAAAAAGGCAGAGTATTCTGCCTCGACCATCACCTTCCATGGAGCGCCTTCATTAGACAGAAGGAATCCACCACGGAATGCCTGCTTCAGATTTAAAAATATCCTGCTGAGACATGCTGGCAGTGCTTCATCCAGCCGCTGCAGAAACTTCTCAGGTGAGAAGAAAGCCACTGTTATTAGCACTACAGAGTTCTTTAAGGCCACCGGCCTCGTCCCATTAGGAGTTCCATCCATCTCTGGTGGCCTTTTCCTCCTGAAGCTGGGAATGTGCCACCTCCCGCCCCCAACCCCTTTCCATACAACCAGCTTGAGGGCCTCACATCAGGAGCGAATAATAAATTACAGACAGTCTTGCCTATTAAGCACTGAACGTTGTCCTCTCCCAACCCCCTCTAGTCTGCTACTCCTTCTGTGACTGTGACTGCTTCAAAAGCATGGACCTCAAATTTCCCCACTGTTTTGTTGACTCCAGGCTTTTTATTCAAGGGCCCGTCTGGCAGGAGATGTCCTACAAACACATCAGCAATAGCAGATGGCAAATGCTAACAAAGAGGGGATAAAAAGGATAGAAATGATTTCCTCCTACATATTTACATTTACCTGCTCCAGAGATGGCGCATTTGGGGTTCTATCCATTACTAAGTGTGAGCATACGTTACGCCTGTAATGACCTCATCATGTTTCGTGATTATGGCCTGCTGCCGCCGAACACTTGCAGACAACACTGTGAACTTGAAACTGGCACTCCAATCTCCCCGTGGCCTGTCAGTCATGAGAAGCGCATCTTTATGCCAGCAAGCCCCTCGCATGGAGTCTGACATGGCAATCTTCAGTAAATTACCCTGTCACTGACAATCTTGCAGTTATCTCGCAAACAATCAAGCACGCAATCAAACTGTTCTGAATCGCCAGTTCAGGACCTGAGAGGCTGCCAATGTCTCCATTCAACAGGGGCATGAAAGCGGCACAGCCCCCCTACGACACTGGACGATTTATTGTTTTATTTATCCACCTCCTTATTTGTTTGTCTGCTTGGTGTTTTTCCTGGTGAGAGAGGTTTGCAGAGTCTTCGAAAAGGGCCCCGTTCTGCCTCAGCGGTTATGGGAAAGTGACCCAGGCCTTCCTCAAGGGCTCACAGTGGTGCCCTGCATCTGCTTAATAAACATCCTCATTTACTCCACTCTGTGAGATGTGGCCGCCGCCTATCATCTAGGTGCTTTCTGTTAGAACGCATGCTAAGTCATAGCTCTGGCTGTGTTCCACACACGTACGTCATATGCTAATTGTAACGGCCACTTCAGAGAAATATGGACGTGCAGAAACTTTCTGGGAACGGTAGGTTAGGCATTCTTTGTCTTGCTTTTGATAAAGAAAATCAGAGAATCTTTCATAACAGTTCTGGCAACGTGATGCAGAAATCAGGTTAAGGCTACATTGAAGCCTTTGGATTGGAATTCCCAAGGTAAAAAGCCAAAAAATCTATACAGCGTCAGAGGTAAGAGCCTGGCCTGTGGAATCCTCTAAGCCCTGGCTGTGTGAGCTTAGAAAGATAATCAACCTGGCTGAAACTCAATTTCTTTGCCTTTAAAACTGAGTGATGGGCTTCCCTGGTGGCGCAGTGGTTGAGAGTCCGCCCGCCGATGCAGGGGACACGGGTTCGTGTCCCGGTCCGGGAAGATCCCACATGCCGCGGAGCGGCTGGGCCCATGCGTCATGGCCGCTGAGCCTGCGTGTCTGGAGTCTGTGCTCTGCAATGGGAGAGGCCGCAACAGTGAGAGGCCCGCATACCGCAAAAAAAACCAAAAAACAAAAAACAAAAAACTGAGTGACAACAATGCATATATCATAGGGTTATGTGATAGGGAGTTGACAGATATAGTATCAGTCTGGCATATAGTATGTGTTCAATGAACAGTAGGTATTACTATAACCAGAAACTCCCTGAAGTTTTCCACTTTTTCAATTTATAAAAACTGGACATAAAAATAAATGAAATGAATGTCCCCTGATTAGAGTCATTCACTGGTATGTGCTATAGGTAGGTTGCATCTTGGCAAGAATGCTATGTTTTCAAATAGTGATGAGATAATAATAATGGGTGGTAACAATAAATGCTATATATTGCACAGGATTTACATCTATTCTTGATTTAAATCCTCATGGTAACCTCACAAAGCAGAATCATATAACCCTTAAGCTGCAGACTCTGGATCAGGGTATCTGGGTTTGAATCTCAGATCAGTGATCACCAATCTGCTGACCTTGGACAATGAACTGCTCTGTGCCTCAGTTTCCTTATGAACAAAATGGAGAACATTAGAACATTATTAATTGATAACATTAGAGGGTGCTGTTGGGAGGATGAAAGCAGTTATTATGTATTCAGGACTTGGAAGAGTGCCTGGTGTAGCAAGCACCCACTAAACTGTATATCACCCCCCGCATCACGGTATCACCCATCCTACAGAGTTGGAAACTGAGGTTCAGAGAAGCCGAGTAAGTTAGCCAAGAGGCAGAGCAGCAGCTTTGGAGAAAAAGTAGGAAAAGGCAACCCATGAGATCACCACCCTTGTCGTCTTCATTATTGGAAGGAGGAGATGTTTCCTTCCCAAAGGGAGGCTGAAGACAGGGCAGTGGACACCCGTCAAGCTGGGAAAGTGTGAGCAGCCATGAGATTTAATCACTTCTGAAGGCCTGTCTGCTCCTACAGCTGGGGAAGTGTGTGGCTGTTTGAGATGAACATCTGAAAAGGAATCAACATGAGAAACAAGATGCCTGGGAATTCATTTCCCTGCAAGGCAGGCTGCTGAGGACCATACTCTCTACCTGTGAGACTCAAAGCCCCTTTCAGCTGTTTACTGCTGGCACAAGGTTGCACTTCTGGGCGGCCTCTCCCGTTGCAGAGCACAGGCTCCGGACGCGCAGGCTCAGCGGCCATGGCTCACGGGCCCAGCCGCTCCACGGCATGTGGGATCTTCCCCGACCGGGGCACGAACCCGCGTCCCCTGCATCGGCAGGAGGACTCTCAACCACTGCGCCACCAGGGAAGCCCTGTAAGACTTTTTAAGGAGCTCCTAAACAGTCAAGAGATTTAACCTCAAAGCCTTAATTGAACACCTACTAGCGATGCTACACTCGGGGGAAGGGGGTCACGGGTAAACAGAGAGGTTACAGTAGAGAAGCCACAGCAAACATCTGAATATTTCCGAGTTGGCTGAAACATGCACAGCTTTTCTGCCTCAGGAAGGCTGCCTGAGTCCATGCCTCACTCCTACACAGAAGCAAAGTCTCCAGGAAGGAGAGGAGGTTTATTTCATTTATTTCCTCTTTGATCTTCGTACACTGGGCAGCTTTGGGAGAATCCAGTTGGAAGCATTTGGGTCAGTTTTGGGTGCCTTTTGTTCCCTGCAGCTTGGTATGCAAGTGACTCCCTCTACAACCTGCATGAGCTCTCCGGTTTCCCTGGGCAGTAAAGGCTTCAGAGGAAGATCCAAATTTACTTTTCTTAGTTTTATTTTGTGACAGGGTGGCACAAATCGACTCCCACAATTCACTGCAGGCGCCATGGATAGCGCTGCTAGCGTCTGCGTGCAGCACTCGTTTGGGAACTAGGCAGCAGCTCAGATTTGAAAAATGAGCCCCACTTTTCCCAGACCATGGTTTGCTGAGAGGGGCTACCAACCACCAAATCTACCTTCCCCACTCAGTGGGTCAGGAGGCCGTAGGGTGGACCGGGTGAAACATGGGCTTTGAAGACTACATAGTCTTTCATGTACAGGATGCTCGAGAACAGGCAAAGTTCATGAATTACAGTAGAAAGTTAGAAATTGTGGTCACCTTAATGGGGAGGTATTAGCTGGAAAAGAATATAGGGGACTTTTCAGGTTCTGGGAATTTTCTAGATCTTCATCTTATTCACTTGGCTTCACTGGTGAATATGTCTATAAAAATTCATCAAGATGTATATTTAAGTTTATGCACTTTATGTATTTGCTAACAGACTGACTTTAGGCAAGATAATCACCCTCTCTGTGCCCTGTTCCCCTTATGTACAAAGCAGGCATGATGGTGAGGATGAGGATGAGGATGGGGATGGGGATGGGGATGGGGATGGGGATGGGGATGGGGATGATGGTGCTTCAAGGAGCACTGGGAGGACTAAAGAAGATAATCCACATAAGGTCCTGAGAACAGTTGTGAGCACCTAGTAACCTACTAAGTGTCTCAGTCATTTCTACTTCTTTTCTTCTTTGTGAGTCTTCTTGGCATCATATATGTCTGTTTCGCATCCAGAGTGAGGTACTTGCCAAATTGTCATTTTCCCAGGAAAAATACAGGGAGTTAAGGTGGTGAATGCAATATACCCTAGGGCTATACATATATATTTTAAATAAGTTTATTTATTTCTTTATTTTTGGCTGCGTTGGGTCTTCGTTGCTGTGTGTGGGCTTTCTCTAGTTGCGGCGAGCAGGGGCTACGCTTCGTTGCGGTGCGTGGGCTTCTCATTGCGGTGGCTTCTCTTGTTGCTGAGCACGGGCTCTAGGTGTGTGGGCTTCAGTAGTTGTGGCACGTGGGCTCAGTAGCTATGGCTTGTGGGCTCTAGAGCGCAGGCTCAGTAGTTGTGGCGCACGGGCTGTGTTGCTCCGCGGCATGTGGGATCTTCCCGGACCAGGGATTGAACCTGTGTCCCCTGCATTGGCAGGCGGATTCTTTACCACTGCGCCACCAGGGAAGCCCCCCTAGGGCTATTTTGGAGATCGGTTAACAGTGGGGAGGTGGGGAAATCAATGAAGTAGTGGCGAGAAGGCAGGAGGCAACAAGCTGGGGCAAGAAGGGCTAGTCCTGCGCTGTCTGCTCTTTGTGATGGAAATGAAGAGGGAGCAGGGGGCGCTGGAGAGCACCCTTCTCGGAGGGCTGGCAAAAGCCAAAGGCTCCTGAATTTTAGCCAGCAGCATAAAGGGGTTCTTGAGTAAAGAAGAAATATGGCGACCATAGCATTTGTTTTGTCTCGGGAGTTATTTTGTTTTAAGGTGAGCTCCTGCAGGACCGTGAGGAAAGTGTGGGGGCTCCTGGCTAATATTTTTCTGCCCGGCCCCTATCTATACAAACAATTTGAGTTTCCCAAATCAGCATACCAGCATTATTCTGGCAGCCTGATCTTACATAAGCTTGCAAAACATACACTCCTTCAGCCAGCAGGAGCAATCGCCTTGCCAATCTGCCCTCTAGAATTGAGGCTAGGCATTGGACCCTGAGATAGCTCAGAGATGCAAATCTTCCAACTCCTTAGGGTATCTGGTCAACCCTACATGCATGGGGGTGGAGGTGAGGAGAGGCAGAGGGTCAGAGAGCACCCTGAAAGGGAGAAACAGGGCCCAGGGCTCATGGGTGTCCTAGTCCGGGTGAGGGTGCTCTTCCCAGACAGCATTGCTGATCCTGGCCAGTCCCTGCCACTGGAACAGCACTTAGAAAATTTTAAGGTGGGCACTCCAAAGCTCAGGGAACCACTGGGCTCCTATCCTAGTTAGACAAATAACATAATAATACAGGTTTTAGAGTCAGAATGCTCTGGTTTTAAAACCTGTTCTATCATTCATTAGCTATGTACATTTGGCAAGTGATTGACCTCCTGTGACTCAGTGTTCCCAGCTATAGAATGGACTTAATAGCACCTACGTCACCAGAGAGCATGGAGATGCTAAGACGGGCCCCGTGAAATGAGAAGATGAAGGTACTGCACTTAACACAGAGGAAGAACTCAATAAAGGGAGGCTATTCTCGATGATACTTCCTGCTCTCCACCAGGGAAAGGCACTGTTCTATTTGCATTTTACCCAATGCCTGCTGACAAGTTGGAAGTGAGGGATAATTGAAAGTATTCTGGCTTGATGTAACTAAGAAGTGAAAGGAATGGGCAAGGCTGACTTGATTTAACCTGGCAATATGAGATTAGTTCTTCATTGCCGCTGTTAGGTCTCCCGCATTGCCAACCTTTTAAAGCAATAGATTGGCTGACAGTGTGCTCATTTGGAAGGTTTCACCTGCCATTAATACCCTGGCTGCCTGATGGACTGTCTTTCAGCAGGCATCTTGCCTCTCCCTCCACAGGGCAACCGCCATCCTTAAACATTGCAAGAAGTAAAATTGTATTTGCACTCCTTCTGGAAGGCCTGTTGGAAGTTTTCCTCTTGCTTCTTGTCAACTCTTTTTGTCAGTCTGTGAATTCCAAGCCCCGGGATCCTTGCCCCCAAAGCACCTTCCAGCTTTTCCTATAACTTAGCAATGGAAGATCCATCGTGTCCAACCAGAGATCTGGCAGAGTGGAGGCCTTCCTGAGAGATGCTTTGCTGGCTTTCCTAGTCTTCAGGATGGATGTGGGAAAGAAAGCAAAGGCTTCCTAGGACAACCCAGGCACTGTTACTGAAGGCAGGGATATGATCCAGGTAAGACCTCGCTTTGATATGACTCTGGCTTTACCGCGAAGCTACTGGGGCATCTGGTCGACCCCACATGAATGGGGGTGGGGATAAATGATGGTAGAAATTTTATGACAATGATCTTGAAGTGTGTGTCTAGTTGTTGTTTTTTTTTTTTTGAATGATTCTTCATCAGAAATGAAACAAATGGACAAAAAACAAAACACTATTAACCAAACCCTTTAAAACCAATGCTTCTCAAATTCTAACCAGCATCAGAATCACCTGGGGAACTTGTTAAAATGTAGCTTCTAATTCTGCAGTCCTAGACTGGGGCTTGAGAGCCTGCATTTCTTACAGGGTCCTAGGTGATGCTGACACCGGTGTTCTGAGCACCATACTTCCATAAGTCAGGCACTAAATCACTACTGGTCAAGTTGTGCTCCCTGATTTCTTGTCCTGGAATCACCTCAGTGATGTTAAAATACTGATCCCGGTTGTCACCCACACCTACTAAATTCCTGAGGGCGGAAACTAGGAATCTGCATTTTAATGAAACGGCCCCAATGATTCCTTAGTTCACTAAAGCTTGAGACCCCCTGCTCTGAATTATTGAAGCACCTTTCAGATATCCACAGCAGCACAACTGACCCTCAGGAACGAAACCAGCTTTTCCAAATTACGCCTCCTGGGGATGTTAATCGGGGTTCCCTGAAATAGAAATGGAGGTGGGACAGGAGGGTCTGTGGTCAAATGCAGTCTGGGAGATGCTGGTTAAACAAAGTTCAACTGGTTTAATCACACCAGGAGTTCTCAGCGCCCTTGATGAGTGAATATGCATTAGGACTCTTTACTGTTGCAATGGAGTGTGCAATACTTCCTGACCAAGGACCCCGTTTGGCTTGCAGCATCTCCCTGCAACAGTCTCCCTGCAATCAGCCTTACTGGTTGGGGAGCACTTCATGAGAACACAGAGCTCTAGGTTTGGGGGTTCTATCCCAGGAAGGACCAGCCAAACCTTCATCTATTCAACGGTCACAAGTGGCGGCCCCAGGCTTGATTGTCTCATAAAATGCAGGATCAGGCCCAATGCAAACCACGTCATCACTACCAGCACATCAGCTCAGAGCCTCTGTCCTTGGCCTCCCAGAGCCTCCCCCAAACCAATGCATTTCAGCATAGGGGTCCTGTGCTAGGTGACAGGATCCTGGGGGGGTCAGCACGACCATGAAGTGTTAATGGCAACCATGTCTTATGAGAGTCGATAGTTGGCATTTAGGAAAAGCTTACTAAGTGCCAGGCACCAGGCTAAGTGCTTTACGTGCACCCTCTCACTAAATCACCACCAGAACTCTAGGCATCATTAGCCCTGCTGTTTACAGATGAAGAACTGCAGATATAGAGAGAGGTTAAATACCTCGCCTAAGACCGTGCAGCTTCTGTATGGTGGGGCTGGGTTCTGAACCCAGTTTGCTGCACTCCAGCGTTAAATCCTACATGCAGCTGCCATGATAGGTCTGTTACCGTTAAACATTCCGAGTGGCCGATACACAGGAGCTGTTTGTTGTACCTGCCACTAAGACGTGCTTAGGGCCTGCACCAAGCTCTTTTAGTTAAGGCAGGACTACGTCAAACAGAAGAGGGACAATTTAAAGACATACTGAAGGGCGATTTATTTTTTGGAAAACTGGGACACAGAATGTTTTCGTTGCCCTCTGCCCCAGCTCCTAAGTTTACCAGCTTACACTTCTGACTTGGGTGGACCACCACAGGGCTGTCCCCCTCACCAGCAGCTTAAGCTCCTCTGTGCTTTCTCAGCCTGCATCACGCAACCTTATCCAGACACCATCCAGTAAGGCTCACAAGAACCCTTTGAGGAGGCTTCTGTGATCTCTACTTCGCAGATAAAGAAACTTAGGCTCAGAGAGGTTAAGGGCCTTGCCCACAATCACACAGCAAGTCAATGATGGAGGAGTGATTCACCCCTAGTCTGTCCACCTCCAAAGCCTACACTCTTGGTTTCTACCCTCCATTCTTCATAGGAGGCTGTGAGTGATCACAGCCATATCAAGGTTCCCTGTGAATGTTGTAGAATGTGGGGAAGGAAAGGCCAAGCCTTCAGAAAACATTTTTTTTCTAGTTGCTGTTTCTTTTGGTCTTTCTCTCTCTCTCTCTCTCTCTCTCTCTCCCCCTTCTTCCCCACCCCCTCCCACTGCTGCTTCTCCACAACCCAGATACAGGCTCAAGGAATAATGATCTCACTTGATCAGAAAGTTTTCACCTTGGACATCCCTGACAGGCCTCTCTGGCACAGTCTCACCCTTGTTAGCCCAGGGCCATGTTTTTATCCCCAGGGGCTTTCTACCCTGCCTGCAGCTGTCTTCCCCCCTTTCCTGTTACAAAAAACCAGTGGCAACAGAGAGCAGGGGCCTCTGATCTCAGCCACTGATTTCCCCACATGCTCGCCCTTGCCCTGCTGTTTCTGGCCTCTCCCAGCCCAGTCTGCTCCACCCCACACGCCTGTTGACCTCATCAACCACCATTTCCAAGAGCCCACTGACAGGTCAGACAGAAGTGAGCCGATGGCCGGGGAGTCCAGGCCCGGCGGGGGGTGGCAGCCTGGTGGGGTGCCAGGCAGTGACCTGCTGGGCCCCTCAGAAAGGAAAGGGGCTGTCACCACCGACACCTCTGAGCAACAAGCCAGAACAGTGACTTTCCGCCTGAGGAGAGATCCCGTCTCTTGCGGGGGGAGGTGGGAGGACCGGCCCCAAAGCTGAGAGAATTAGCAGCTTTGATGACCGTGTGAAGAATAGACAAATACCCACAGCCCTGCAACTGGGAGAAGGACCAGACTCAGCTATCTACAAACTTCCTGCTAGACTAGGGAAATCAGAAGTATGAATTTCCTAAACACGGCCATTACTACACTCCAGGCACTGTGCTGAACGCTCCCTAGAGATTTTCTCATTTAATCTTCACATCCACTCTGCTGCGTCGGTACTCGGAGCTGGTATTGTATTGCCAGTTATGAACACAGCATCTGGAGGTCGGCAACACATTGTCTGTGTGGCTTTGGGCTGGTTACTTTACCTCTCTGAGCCTCAGCTTCCTCATCAGTAAAATGGAAATAATAATCATATCAGCATAATAGAGCTGTTGTGAAAGACTAAATAAGCTTTATGCAAAAGCATTCAGCGGAGAGTAACCATCTGTTTACTCTGGCTTCCTCACTATTCCACATCTGGCCAAGCAAGCCATCGTGTGGGACGTCTGGGCTCACTCAACAGCCATCCCTGGCCGCCCCTGCCTTTCCTCCTGTCTTGGAGGAGGGAGCTTGCCTACCTACTGCCATCAGCCCACAGGAAGCCGATACACTGGGTGAGCAAAGTCGGCTACAGAGGTGAAAAGCAGCAGAATCACGTGTTCACGTCTTAGTGAAACAAACAGTGTATCTTACATTTGGATTTTCTTGGCATTGAGAAAATGGTGTCAGTGATATACAGTGACTTGGGTGTCATTGTCTGTATGCATGTGTTTCTTTCATCCTAAAATAATCTACTGAATAAATGACAACTGCTTTTTATCCTAGATACTTCTCATTAAAGCTTTCATTCTTCAATTCATTTAATAAGGAATTGACCAAGACAGGCAGGGACCCTGAGGTTGTGGGTCTAGATTTGAGGGGAAACAATGAACAAATAAATGTATAATAGACTTTGCAAGAGTGACAGTGCTTTGAAGAAGAGTAAAGCAGGGCAAAGGGTTGGAGAGGGTTGGAGGGGAGCCAGGGATGGCATCTCTGAAGAAGTCATGTTTGGGTAGAAACCTAAATGAAATGAGGAAACAAGTCACGGAAACATCTGAGGGAAAAGCATTCTGGGCAGAGGGAACAGCAGGTGCAAACGGCCAGGGTTGGGCTGTATTTTGTGAGCTATGGGAAGAACAGGATGGTGGATGCTGGCCCAGTGGAGGGAGAGGAATAGAAGGACAAAATGAGATCAGACGGAAGCAGGCACCTGCTGATGCAAAGCAATGGCCAACGTTGCACCTGGACGCCATTCTACGGGAGATGAGACGCCCTGGGAAAATACCAGAAGAGGCGTGATATGACCTGACTCTTAAAAGAATTCTTCTGAGGGCTCTGTGTGGGATAGACTGGCAGCTGCAGGAACAGTAGCCCAGCCTAGCAAAGCTGGTGGCATGATCTGGGTGGAGGTGGGAAGACATTAAGAAACCAGGGCCTTCATAATTAAGAATAGAGATTGGAGGGGCCAGACAGGGGTGCGTCCACAGATCTGTGCGGCAACACGCAGGGACAAACGTGGCAGGAGAGAGAGCCAGGGAACCTGCCACAGAGATGTGAGCCCAGGGATGTCTGCAGCGTCCATATGCCAATCAAGTCGCCACTGCCTTGAGAAGCAGAGCATCTCGGCTTGTCTCCCCATCAGGCAGCCCAGGGCCACCACGCCTGGAGACATCACTCACTGCAGGCTCTCGAGCTCCCCTCTAAAGGGGACATATTGTGCCAAGTCAGTGGTTCTCAAAGTGTCAGCATCATCTGGGTATTCGCTAGAAATGCACGTCAGCGGGCCCCATACCAGACCTATCGGACGAGAAACTGGGGGAGAGGCTCATGCCTTCCGGTGACTCTGATGCCCACTGACCTACCAGAAGCACTGTGCTAAGTGTTTTGCACATATAAACTCATCTATGCCTCACAGTGTCCTATAAGGTAGGAACCGTCATTAGCCCCACTTTACGGAGGACAAAACTGAGGCTCAGAGAGAGGGAGAGAGAATGACTTGCTTCGGCTCACACTGTGGAGCAGTGGAGGGGCCAGGACGTGAACCAAAGCTTCCTGACCCCAAAGCCTCGTTACCACCCTGCCAGGCTGCTTCCTCCTGCCACGGGCAATGAGGAAACATAAGGAAAGGCCCTTCTTTCTTCCCTGCTCTGAGCATGTGTGTTCAGGAATAATCCAAGTAGACACATCAGTTTGAAGGAAGAGGGGTCGTTGCGATTTTGGGGACCAAGATGCTAAGTGGAGGGAGGTAAAGCCAATACTTAGGGTAAAGTGCACTCTGCCCAGCCTGGCACACACGACCTGTCTCTGTCTGTCCAGACCTGCTTCCCCAACCTCTCCCTCCTCCACTCTGCACACCCTGAGCCTTCTCAGATGTCCCCACATGTGCTCTGCTGCCTCTGGCCTCTGTGCCTTTGCCATTTTCTTTGCCCACAATGCCCTTCTCTCTTGCCTAATCTAATTCCTCTGTAGCTTTCAAAATTCAAGCTTTACTGGCTCTGGAAGCCTTCAATGTCCCTCTGCTGGTCTGCCATCACCCCTTGGCCTTATGTCTATCATGGACACTTAGGATACAGCTTTGCAGTGACTGGTTTCACGTATGCCCCCCCATGAGACTGTGGATTCTTTGAGGGTCTCTGTGTCTCGTTCATTCCTGCAGAGGAGAGGCTCGGTGTATATTTGTTGAATGACTAAATGATTTGGGGGGTTCTGTCCAAGAGTGTGGCTTGTTTGTGGGGGAGGTGCTTGCCATCATCACCATCAATGAGAAGAGGTCTGTGCAGGGCAGGGACGGGAGGCAGTGAGGGAGGCCCACGTGGGGTGCAAAATTAAAGAAGGCGCTCACTCTCAGGTGTGAGGTTCCTCCGTTCATCCTGGTCTAGGTTGTGGGTCTCAGATAGATCTTGGCTCAAACGAGAAATGCCAGGCACCTGTTCGCTGATTGGTGACCGGGTCCCTTTGGGGGAAGCATGTACTGGATTTAAAGCAGGAAACTAAGCCTCTGGCTCCTATCTGCCCCACCCTGCTACGTGACCTTGAAGAAGTTACTTTCCCTCTCTGGGTTTTGCAGCTGCTGAAGACTGTATATTTCAGGCTTTCTGTATCTGACATTCCTGGGCTCCATGATCTCCCTATCTCATGAAGACATAGCGTCCCTCAGTGCGTGGCCCTACCCATGGGTACTGCTGGTAGTACTGGCTGGGCAGATCAAGGATGAAATACCTTGAGGATTGAAAAGGGAGGGAATTCCCTGGAAGAGGCTTGGATTTTGCTGTGTGTGGAGAGATACGGAAGCACTGGGCACAGAGCTTTGGGGGACACCTTGCAGTTTTCTTTGGATTCACATTTGGCCGCATAATTCTGGCCCCTCTCCAATCCCCCAGAGCTCGTGGCTGAGAAGATGGAAAGTCAAAGAAAAGAGCACAGGCTTTGGGGCAGCTGTTCTCGCTGCAGTGTGGAGAACGCCTAGCTATTTAAAGTCCAACTGCTCCACTTTCCCCCGCTGCCCCCCCCCCCCCCCCCCCGCCGGCATTCCATTGCAGAAGTACTCTGTGGCAAAAATGCACTCCAGATCCAAAACGGGGAGTGGGGGGGAAGCTAACACCAAGGCTATTTTTCAGAATGCTGCAGAATTCGTGCTGCTGAGGGGCTGAGGGTGTTAAGGAGGTCTGCCCTGCTCTGATCCCGGACACGAAACTCAGGTGCTGCGAGGGGCCTGCAAGGAGGGCTCTTAACCTGCTTCCTGAACCCTGACTTGGCTACATTCTAGCTGGGGGACCTGGGTAAGCCACTTCACTTCTCCGGCCCTTAGTTTCTGCTTCTATGTAAAGGATAATAAGAGGCTCTCAGGGCTCTCATGGGCTATTGCCATGATTTATTTGGGCAGTTTGGTAACGTCTGAGCACCGGCCTGGCCTCTAATAAGTGCTCCATGCATCGGGCCTTTGACATCGAACCAAAGGATACTCCCTGTGTTGGTACCGTCCAGCTCCTCCGGTACGTTCCTGGGAGATGCTAGCGTCTACATCAGATTTGTCAGCCCTGGCATGACTGACATTTGGGGCTGGACCATTCTTTGTGGTGAGGCTGTCCTGTGCACACAGGATGTTTAGCGGCATCCCTGGCCTCCACCCACTAGATGCCGGCAGCACCTCCTCTCTTTCTCCTTGTTGTGACTCATAAAATGTCAGACACTGACCACGTCCCCCGGACAGCAAGGTCATCCTTTGTAGGGAGCAACTGGTCTGGACTGAGGGGAGGACTGTGGGAGCCACAGAGCTAATCATGGCACCGAGGCCCTTGAACCTTCATTCAGATGCTGGTCACAGAAGCCAAGAGGGTAATCTCTGCCATCTAGATGGCTTCTCTGGCCAAGGCAAAAAGAGAGGAAGCCAACAGAATGATACAAATGTTACCTCTCTGCCACCAGTTAAACCTGTGTTTTGATCCTTTAATTCCCTCAAATAAGTCCTCAGTGATTTAAATTATTAACTCTTTTTTGCAGACTATGCATTTTAATTACAATTTTATGATGAATATTTGATTTGTTATCTAATCAGGGAAAAATATATAATCCCTTAAGAGACACTTAATAACCATTTAAACTATTAAAGATTTGATTCGAAAAGACTGAAGGTGCTATGTTAGGTAAACTCATGAACGACAAATTCCACGGTCAAATAAATTTACTGTGAAAGGGGAAAGTTTCTTACTATGGGAAAGTTTTACCTTGGAGGTGATTTTTCCAAAGACCTTTTTGTGACAGCACACATTCTGTACTTATTTGAACCTCCTTCAGAAATAACTTCCAAATTTCATCAGTGTTGTAGAAGAAATGTGATGCTGGCTTTCAGGTAGAAAAGCAGTATGTTGTAGTGGTTAGCGGAAAGGCCTGTTTTGAATATGACCTTCTTGAGGTACCTTATCTGGGAAATGGAAAAACTATGAAGAGGTAGACTCATAGACCTTGCACTTCTGGTGTGAAGAAACAGATGACATAGAAGAAAGAAGGGGTAATTTAGGGGCGTGACCTTTGCTGTGAAGGAAACAACAGAGGGTGATGGGAGAGACAGGTGAAACTTCCAGGTCAAGATAGGCCTCTTTGGGGCCTTTGAGCTGAGACCTAAGAATGAGTAGAAGAAGCCAGTCGTGCAAAATGCCCAGGTCAGAGTATTGCTGGCCCTGGACCAGCAAAGGCTCTTAGGGAGGATGAAGGTTAGCTTGTACAAGGATGGGAAGGCTGGCCAGAGTGGATGAAGCAGAGCTGCTACAGAGGCTGTCGGGGACACAGTGAAAGAGAAGGCGGGGACCCATCCTAGCAGGCCCTCTAGGCCAAGGTGAAACATTTGATTTTGATTCTAGCTACAGGAGAGGCCCTTAGAAGGCACGACATCATCTGACTTACAATGTAAAACTATCCCTCTGGCTGCTGTGTGGAGGCACGGAGGACATGGGCAAGAGGAGCAGCAGAGAGATACTGCTGGTTGCCTGTTCCCGTGATCGAGGTGGCTCTGAAGCCCAGCACAGCGCTCTTGGAATCTTACTGAGGATAGCTTTTTTTTTTTCTTTTTTTTTTTTGCGGTACGCGGGCCTCTCACTATTGTGGCCTCTCCCGTTGCGGAGCACAGGCTCCGGATGCGCAGGCTCACGGGCCCAGCCGCTCCGCGGCATGCGGGATCTTCCCGGACCGGGGCACGAACTCGCGTCCCCTGCACCGGCAGGCGGACTCTCAACCACTGTGCCACCAGGGAAGCCCGAGGATAGCTTGTATTTGCAATGGAGAATGGATTCTATCTTTTTTTTTTAACCTCAATAGAATAAAAGAAAACTGAACCCCCAATTCTCAGTCTCCTAAACAGAAGATTCTCTAATCCAATGTGCCTAGGAAATCAAAGATCTTATTTCAACTGGAAGATCCTGAATAATAATAACAGCCCCCTGTCGCCATGTGGTCCTCTAGGAGTTCAGTGGCAGCTAGTTCTGCTTCCCTCCCAAGAAGAGAGCCCCAGTGCCTGGCCAGGTGGCAGTGGCCTCTAGGTCACATTTTCCTTCTAAGCATTAGATATATTGCTTTCCTCTCTGGGAGCTAATCATTTATGGCTCCAGTTACATTTCCCACAAGGTCTTTGGACTGCAAGGGGAATCCTTATCCAACCCAATTAATAGAGCAATGTTGCACTTTTAAGCTGTCCCCCACCCAACCCATCCATCAACATGATTTGCACACATTAAATCAAGGCATTTACAATGGGTTCACCAAGCTTTCCCTCTCACTAGATGAAGAAATGGGACTATTTGGACCTGTGAACCATAACGCTTGCAGAGTCCCTGAAGTCCCGAGCTTGGCTCTGCTAAACGCACAGACAAGGTGAGTTATTAATTACCGATTGAGATAAATGCCGGGAGAGCATCCCTGAATCATGTCAAGCCAATTTGGATGGTTATGGGATGGGGAGAGAGGGGGAGGCAATGGTCGGTGAGGAGTGGGTTTCGTCTGTTCCAAGTACTTTTGGACAGACTCCAGTGTTATTTCTCCTCATTTAGACCTGGCTGGAGTGCCCTGAGCTCAGGCCAGCATCCACATCTCTTAACCCAAGGCAGCCTCCTTTGGAGCAAAACAAGGAATCAAGCTTCACAGATGAAGGCGGGCTGGGAAATTCCGTTCTGAAGAGCAGCCTGACTGAAGTCCTTAATTTAGAGAGAGAAATGCCGATGCTGCTGGTGGATGGAACACCCCCTACCGGGGGCTCCTGATCACACAGATCGTGGAATTGAGGGAGACAAGGAGAAAGGCTGAAGACCCTGGGCTTTAGGATTGCGACGGGCTTTCTTTCCTGTCCTGCAGCCAACACCCATGCTCCGGGACAGTCCCTTCCTACCCCGTCTGCCCTCACACACTGGATTGTAATAATAATACCACCATGTTTATACACCTTGTCTTTTCAGATGGATTCAGTGAGCTCTCTTTGCGGACACTTTGTGTCATGTCTGTCTTCGTATTTCCAAAGGCCTAATGTTACTAATGTCTAACATTTAGTAAACCCTCAACGAATGTTTGTTAAAACATGAATGAATGGCTGATGGATGGATGGATGGATGGATGGATGGAAGGATTCACACCCTAATGACAGAGAGTTAAAGGATTTTAAAATTTTGAGACAAACATTGGCCACCTCTCCAGCCAGGAATGGAGAGCACTTCTAAAACATACTAAAGTTATTTGCTCAGAAACTAAACAGGAAAATGTGTTTATATTTTTCCAATTACTTCTTTCTACTTGAAGTAAAATTCCCCTTTCTTCACTTCACTCCTCTTGTGTTCTGGAAATTCTAGGGGTAGAGGTCTGGGAATAGGCACCATGACATTGGGCTGGGTCAGCCCACCCAGGGGAAACCATCATTTGAACTAGTTTTTCTCCAAATGTGGTCAGCAGACCACTTGTGTCAGAATCCTCTGGAGTGCTTGATAAAAATGCAGACTCCTAGATTCCATATCTGACTTAATGAATCAGAATCTCAAAGGCCTAAAAATCTAAATTTTAAACAAGCTCTCCAGTGTGGCCACGCAACACTGAAGTCTGATGAGCACTGGTTAGAATCTCAGTGGTTCTGTCCTGTGGGAAAATTATGGGTTAGGCGCCATCTCTGTGGATTCAGCATCCACTTCTAGACAATAACAACAACAATACTAACAACAGTAAAGCTAGCAACGGCCAACACAGGAGGGTATCCTATGAGCCAGGCACCTTGTAAAACATATCACACACATTTTCTCAGTGAAACTTCACTCCTGTTCACGGAGGTGGCATTGCTACGCCAGTTTTACAAAACTGAGACTTTGAGGGGTAAACTGACGTGCAGAAGTGGGCTACAGAGCCTGAGCCCCGAGCCCAGGCTCTTAACTATATGATGCTACAGTGTCACCTATTCAGCAATCAGGGAAGTGACATGAGAAGGAGCAAAGCATCTAACTTTCAGAGCTGTGTTGAAACAGAACAGAGGGAAACAAAGACAACTCCCTAGTGTGGCCAGGAAGGACATGGGGCATGGCGATCGTGGATAAGCTCAGCTTCGGAAGGGCCATCTCCCACCCCTCCACCTCCGGGCCTCTGCCAACAGACTGGAGACAGCATCTGATAGGATTCCATGGGAGCTTCAGACGGGCTCCCAGGCTGGCTCACAAGGATGGGAGCCTTGGGCTTCTATAGACAGAGGGCTGGGGCTCCTGACGCCAAGTTCTGGGTGATAAAAGGGTGGAGGGAAGGAATAAGGACTGTCTTTCCAGGCCAGAGAGCCTACCAACGCCTCCCCACCTCGAGGTTTCCACTTTGAGAGAAAATCTACACGCTTTCTCCTACCCCTGGCTGTGATGAACTAAATCTCACACCTGTCCTGGTGGTGATAATGAAATATTATCCGCCTGTCACTTGATCTACATGTTGTGTGTATTCTCAGACTTTAATGAGCTCGTATTTGTCTTCTGTAGCAAAAATATTTCTTTGAGTCTCTCCTTTTTCAAATTGGGGTGAGCAGTTCAAGTAAAGATCTCTCACTATTAAAAAGACAGTCTTGCTCCCCGGCACGTCTGTCCGAACCGTTTCTACTACTTCGCAGGGGCCACGATAGGTGAAGTTTGTCCCTTCAGAAGCAGCCAATGCTTCCTGAGTTTAAGTTGGTGGTCATATGGCTGGGGGTGTTGGGAGAATTTGAAAGCCATGGGAGTAAGAAGGTAGGAATCCATAAATTGTTTTGGGGGGATATTTTTCCAACAGGGTTGCTCGTCTAAGTACCAGAAGATCCAGAAAGTAGTTCAGTGAAAAATCTCCCAAGTTTCCCAAGGAAGGTACTTAGTACCATTCTAGATGCATCGGAGAGAAGTTCATTCATTCTGCATCATGGCTGGCTTAGGTCAGTGGCTCTCAAAGAGAACCGGCATCAGCATCCTCTGGAAATTTACAAGAGATACAAATTCTTGCATCCTACCCCAGACCTACGGAATCAACCGGGGTAGGGTTTAGCAATCTGTGTATAATCAAGCCCTCCAGGTGGTTTTGCTGTAAGCTAACATTTTGGAACTACTAGCGTCTGTAGGCATTAGAGTTTCTTTCTCTCATGGAGGAACTCAGGTTGAAAAAGGCTGTTATGGGCTTCGAATATCTATATCCATATTTATATCTATATTTATATCAGTTTAAAATATATAAAAAAAAAGACTATCACTTTAAACTTGAGATTTTTAAAAAATGGAGAGCATTCCTAGATGGGAAAATGATTTGCCTCTTCCAGCTCACTTTGGAAGGGCGCTCTATTATTTTCCCCATTCATGACGTTTATAACAAATGTGTTCACTGCAGCTGCTCCCCAGGCCTGGGCGGCTGCTCTTACCCACCCACTGCTACGTTTAGAGACCCACACAGCTCTTCAGAGAACTGGAAAAGCAGGACAGAGCTTGGGGCAGAACTTCCCCCCCCCCCCCCAAACAAACAAAACAGTGATGTAATTAGTGGGCTACAGGATTGGATCTGCAGTTGATGAGGAACAACTTTAATATTTATCAATAAACAGCAAAGTGCTGAGCACACCTCCTAGGGAAGTAATTAACCATAAAAAAGGATACTCTGCACAGAGGAATCTCCTCCAAAAAAAGACCTCAGTTAATTGTGAATTGCTTACATACAGCAGGTGAGACAGAATCCATGCCTACCCCTCTCACCTGACACAAGCAACTCTGAATTAACTGGGAGTTTCTTTTTATAAACACAGTGCAGAGCCTTTTTTTTCTTGGTGGTTAATTACTTCCTTGGGAGGTTGCTTTAATAGTTCCCATAACAAGGCCATTATTGTCTTTAGCATAATCACTGCCTCATTTGCTTTTGTGCCCTGCCTTTCCGGGTGCCTCTTGCCTCTGCCTGCCAGGAGGGGCCCTGAACTGTGCTCCTTGGGCCGTCCTCAGGCTGGGGACTTGCAGGGTTCCTTCTCCAGCCCCACCACTTCAGGAATTTGGTTTTCTCCTGGTGGGAGCTGGGATCAGGGTGGGGCTGGTGGAGAGGGAAGTGGGTGGCACAGGGCACATTGCAGGAGACTTAGTCCCCCTCCCCTGGGCGCACCGTTCCAGCCTGTTTGCTAAGCTTTCAGCTGCTGACGCCAGCGACAGGGAAGAAAGCTAGGACAGCAGCTCCTTTCTGGAAGAGGAAGGAGTGGATCTGTAAACAACCGCTTTGCTTGGTGAAACCACCAGGGACCGGAAGCAAAAACAGTGAACATTACCAGGAAAACTAGTGCAATTTTGACTGTCTCTCTTGGGGAAAAAAATGTATATGGAGTTACGGCTCACTTTATTCCAAAATGAATTAAAGTGGCTTCTATTTTGGCTCTGTTTCAGGAAGGTAAATGAGTGAATGGGAGCTCTGTAAACTGCATCAATCTATAAACTTTTTTTTGACTGGGGTACTCCTATCAGCGTATGCACATTTGTTGACTTACAAATTGTAGACACGTTACAACTGCAATCATAGGTTATGGAAAGTGTAAAATGTCTATCAGGAGGATGAAGAAAAAGAAAAATAGTGTGTCTGATACTTTCAGCCTTAACCCAATGGATTGCACCTCACTCTGGACGTCAGTGAAGCTTACTGACCCCTTGGGGCCATGAGGGCAGGGGCTGACAGTCCCAGAGCCCAGGGACTAGCACACACAAGACAATACATGTTTTTGTTAGATAACCAGACTCATACCCTCTTATACCCTGAAATAGCTTCTGCCCTGAGGGGATTCTGACCAGTTAGTCCTTTTGGTAGGGGTGGATGACAAGCTGGTACTAATGTTACGGGAGCATGAATCTGTGTTCTCAGGAAATCAGGTGGTCCATATTGCTACTGCACCCCCATTTAGCCCCAGAATCTTAGCACTCCACCAGGAAACAACACAGGAAAATTCAGCTAGGCGTACAGAACAGAGGTTAGCAAACTTCCTGTAAGGGGTCAGAGAGTGAACATTTTAGGCTTCGTCTCGGCCAACTAACCAACATTGCCTTTGAGGGTGAAAGCAGGACTAACATAAATGAATAGTCGTGTCTGTGCTCCACCAAAACTCTACCTATGGACACTGAAATTTGAATTCCGCATAGTTTTCATGTGTTGTGAAATATTCTCCTTCTTTAGGTTTTATTCCCCCCAACCGTTAAAATTGTAAAAACCACCTTTTGCTCGCAGGCTGGTACAAAACCAGTCAGTGGGTCGGATTTGGCCCAAGGGCTGTGGTTTGCCAACCACTGGGTAGAACATGGACTTTGGAGGCAGAGCTGGGTTAGGGTCATGATTTTACTATTGGTGACGAAGTTATCTTTAAAAAGTTACTTAATTGCTCTCTAGGCCTTCCTTGGTTTCCTCATTTGTAAAAGTAACATCTCAAAGGGCCGAAAGGACGAAGGGATGCACTGCTCACCACCTCTTAGCTCAGGGTGAGCACATACTGCCATCACCAGCACAGATTCGTTTGTAACTCCCTGCCCTGGAAGGCCTGGCAGGGACGGTCACCCAAAGGCAAAGCCAGGGCCCGGCCACCTTTCTGTGGCAACGCGTACTTGAGAAACCAGAGCCAGCATCCAATCCCAGTGCCTCCAGCCCATGTCTCCAGGAGTCCCCACTGGCCTGAGGATGCCCGTTCTCTGCTGCGCTTGCTTCAAAGGAAATGTTACAACAACATTTGACAATAGCTGAGGGGAGGTCCTTCAGGATAAAGGACTCATGATGACCATCTATAAACAATGCTCTGCTCTTGAGGGGCTGGGAGTTAGAAGACGCTTGCTCACCTCCCTCATTATCCTTGTTATCCGCACAGGAGGTTTCCATGGCAACGTTGCATCCAGGCCCTCTCCAGCCGGTCTGGCAGACACACTGCCAGCTGTTCTGACCCAGTGTGCATCTCCCGTTGCCGTTGCACAAATCGGGGCAGCCATCTGGTTGGAGAAATGGAGAGAATGAGAAGGAGGAACGTGAGGCCGCGCTGGGGCAGCAGGGGAGCCATGCAAAGGGGGAGCAAGGCCACAGGGCAGCCGCTGGGCCAGCCGCGGAGTGGGGCCCGGACCTGCCTTGGGAAGAGTCGGGGAAGCAGGCGACGCATGCGGTTGCAAGACGTTAGCAGGGGCCCAGATGCAGAAGATCCCCAATGACACTGACCTGTGCGTAGGGGTCTGAGGCAACCTTCCCAAAGTGGGGAACATTCCGGAAAGCTAAACTAGCCCTGAGCTTACAACACACCTAGCTAGGCCATTATTTCCAGCCCGCTGGCTCCGGATGGATGCTACCTCAAGAAAAATCTTTTCTTTCTTTCTGTTTTCAGAAGAGCCTTCTGCAGAAGAGAGAAAATTCCCTATCAACCCAGAGTGGAGGCAGAGTGCCCTCCATCTTTCAGAATTTTAAAGCTAAATTTACATGCGATTAGCACGAGCTTCTTATGACCAAGAGCTGGATGGCTCTGCTGGGCTATTTTCATATTTTTGTAGTATTTCGCTTTAAGGGGTACTTAAAAATGTTGGCTGCCAATCATTCAACCTATTTATGGCACGATTTTAAAATACTGCAGGATCGGAAGGCTGGGGAAAGAGTAGGTGCTGAGTGCCATGAATCGGGAAAAGAGAGAGGGATGCGCACGCCCGCGGGGGACGGCAGTGGGGTTCGAGTGATTCCTATTTTGTGGTTTTCTTTTCCTTTTGTGTGTGTGTGTGTGTGTGAAATCAGCAGCCTACCTCATTCCCTAATTGCTCCAGCACCCAAAACAATTGCAGCTATTACTTTCCTGACCTAAGCGTGGGCAAAGAGAGCCTGGATGAGGAAAGAAGAGAAAGCTGGGGGCACTATAGTGAGATGGGGAGTCTCTGTGGCAGAGCCTCTGTCGCCATTTATAAGATGTAGAGAGAAGCACAGGATTGGTAGGATGTGGCCACACTCACAAAACCTACTTGCTGGCAAGAATTCCTAGATACGTTTTTATTGTTCTTCCCTTTAAGGGCTTTACTGAGGTGTAATTTACATACCATAAAATTCACCCGTTTTAAGTGTACTGTACAAGGCAATGACTTCGAGGAAATTTACGGCATTGTGCAACCTAGGTATGTTTCCCTACTACGTTTAAGACCATTAATTTAATTGTCCTCAGAAAATAACTCTCCTGAATCTCTCTCTCTCTCTGTCTCTCATTCTGTCTTGACATCTGCTACCATCTCTATCTCCATCTCTTTCTATATCTATTTTTAAACTACACAAAGAGCAGGGTAGCTTGGGCCATGGCAGAGGGAGCACTTTGTAATTGATGGAGGTAATTGATTTGAAACCTTTGTGGCCCACATCTTCTGAATCGAAAGTGTGCATCTCCCCCTACTTCTCTCTCCAGCGTTCCAGAGGCCGTCACCTGGCAGCCTTCCTCTCTTCCCTCGAGTACCCCTTACAAGAACGCGAATAAACCTAATTTGTGCAAGTGGCAGTGGTGGGAATTTAAAGGACTCCTCCTAAGAAGAAAGGGCTGGAGGGTTTGAAATTGAGTTGAAATTTACTTCTTTAAGGAGTTTCACTCCTCAATGCTTATTCCCTCCCATCCTTTCCAGAATGTGGTATGCATGGGTTAGGACCTGGGAGAACAAGGTAAGCAACAGAGGAGACGTGCTACATGCAGAAGTCTCTGTAAGGAAGACAAGCTGTCTTGAGAGGAGGACTGAGGAGATGATTACCAGCGAATCTTTTCTTTAGTTGAAGAACCTGGTACTAAATCCAGGATGTGAGCAAATCATCAGTGTTTGCATATCTGAAAAAAGACTTAACTTGTCCCCATACCTATCCTCACAAAAAGAGTCACATTTCCATTCCTTCCTTACCAAGGAGGTGACCACAGCCCTACCTGGAATACCTGTGACTCTCCCCCTTTATACTTTGAGAGAGAGCGCTGGGAAGGGAGGCCAGCCCCAGTGGGTGTCAGAGAAATGCCACAAATATTTCTGCAGGAGCAAAATGCAACTCAGTAGGAAAAGCCCAAGGGACATTTCACAAATTCTCGAGGAAAAGAGAGTACCTTCAACCTCCAGCCACCCCCAGCTTTACAGTTTCTACCAGTAAGTCTTAGGGAATGGATCACACAGAATACACTACATGAGAGACCTACCAGCATTCACCTGGCACGGTATCTATTATATGTGTTTTGTTATTTACCTACTTTGAGGTCTCATGTTTGAATAAAACATGCACAAAGTCTCAACAGAAGCCTCACTGTGTAGGAAACCCACGTCCACTACATAAAAGTCAAATTTGCGAAGAACACTATACTAGCATGTCAGTCAGAGATATGCACTCAAAATATGCACGCTCCTAGATCGAACAAGGCTTTTTTTCCCCTTCTCTTTCTCTCTCGATTCCCCCCCTTCTCCCCTGACCCACTGAAGCGAGATAAACAGACCACAGTCGTGGGTTTTCTCCACATCGTGTGAGGAAGATGAAAACACGAACAGTGGGAAGCTCGCAAATTTCTGAGAAGTTCTGGGGCAGCTGGGAATTAATGGACGGGACTTTGTTTTTTAGCTCGGAGAGGAAGAAAGCAGCCTTGGTGAATGCGTGGCGTTGCTAGGCAACCCCAAGCTACCCCCCAGCACAAGTTCCTTCTGCTGGTGGCCTTCTGAGGAGGTGATTCCTTGTGTTTCTAAAGTGCAAAGCCAGCCTCCACTTAAGGGAAAACAAAACGTAGCAAGTAATTAGTCTGGAGGGCAAATGGGTATCAGGTAGTGGCTATTCTCTGGAGAGGAATCTGTAACTGGTGTTGAATTGGGCTTATGGGCTCTTACACTTTGGGATCCATGAGGTCTCCTGCATGGAGTCTTCTGGATTTCAGGCTAGCTAGCACTGCCCCTTCCCTGAGTGCCTATCTCCGAGACCACCGATACAGGAGGCCTTAGGCACAGCTGTTTGATTCTGTGCAGGTGGCGAGCTGGCTGTTGGAGACTTCAGGTTCTATCGTGACCCTAGACTAGAGATTCTCAACTGAGGCAATTCTGTCCCCCATCCCTCCCTCCAGGGGACATGTGGCCATGTCTGGAGACACTTTTGATGATCACATCTAGGGGAGGATGCTACTGACACCTGGTGGGTAGAGGAAGGATGTTCAGCATCTTAAAATGCCTAGGACAGTCCCCACAACAAAGAATGATACAGCCCCGAATGTCAGTAGTGCTGAGCTTGAGAAAGCCTGCCCTTGATCTAAAGCTGCATGAGAGCTGAGATTTCCCTGTTTGCTGTTGCATCCCAGCACCTGCCCTAGTGTCAGGCACATAGTAGGTGCTTAAATGAACGGAAAACAATCGGGTGGTGCCAGTATCATTTCAGCCTGGCTCTCATCTATAGACCCTTCTGAGAGTGGTGAGAAGCTAGTGGGACTTCTTTCTCAAAGATCTAAGTCTTCTTCACAGAGAGAACTTTCAAAGGCAACAGTGATATCTTGGGATGGTTCTCTCGCACTTCCCATACTTTTGGCAGAGTGGAAATGGAATAGTTTCCAAGACTTTTCTACACACAGAATTCCAACCACTAGGAGAAGTATATCTGTTGGCACAGTTACCAGGTAGGCAGGCTTTTTGTCTTAACAAAAATTAGAGCTGATGCAGAAATTTGGGATTAAAAACAAAACAAAAGCCAAGCACACAGAGGACTCCTGAATTTTCAGCTCTTTCCCTGATCTCTGGACCTGGACTCCAGCTTGCATTTCAGCATCTCCATCTGTTCACTCACAAGCATCTCAAACTCAGCAGAATTCAGTGTCTTGATCTTTCTTCCCCTCCCAAACTCTGATTCCTTGATCAAAGAGTGGCACCTGCATGTACACCCCACTGGCCGAGACTGAAACCTTGGAGTCACTGTTAATTACCCTCCCCCACCTCCTCTCTCATCTCATGTATCTGGTCAAAAACCAAGTCCTGCCTAATTTTCCTCTTTACTATAAGAAGTCCTACCTGCTCTTCCTAAATATCTCTAGAATCTGCTCTCCACTCCTACCCCTACTGTTACTACGTTAACCTAAGCCATCCTCATCTCTGGTTTAGACTCTGGTCAAAGCCATCTAACTGGTCTGCCTGCCTCCGGTCTTGCACCATCATCCATTTCTCTCTGTTCTGGACATTGCTGAAAATACTTCTAGAGCTTTCCATTGACCCTGGGGCAAAGTCTGAAGTCCCTACCCTGGCTTCCAGATCTTACATGAACTTGTTGTCAACACATCAGCCTAACTCAATATCACTTTAGGCTTTGTTCAGACTGAAGCCATTCGGCCTTTCCTTATCTGCCTAACTTCAACCCATCCTTCGCCCAAGTCATCTCCAGGGAGCCTTTCCAAAGCTCCCAAATCAAGGCTAGCTCCACCTGTCCTGGTACCTTTATCCTACCCTATCCTATCCCATCCACCACACTGAATCCCAACTGTCTGGCAACTCCCTGATGCTTGCTAGCCCTTGTAGCAGCCCTTCCTTAAGACATTTTATTGTCACCTGCAGGAAAATTGTTGTAATAAAGGTACACATCATCATTCACTGCCCTTTGAATGGGGCCCCTAGAACTGTGCAGTGTACAACTGCTCTGGGCATTTCTGTTATGACGTAAACCTGTCAGGGCAGGGACCACGTCTATCTTGTTTACTCTTGGATTGCCAGTACTCAACACAGAGTCAGGGGATGCATGAACGAATGACTTTTGACCGAAATTAGCATCTCTAATGCCTTTGGCAGAGTGAAGATGGAATAGTTTCCAAGAATCTTCTACACACAAGATTCCAAAGACTGGGGGAAAAAAAAAAAATCCATCGACACAGTTACCAGATAGGCAGGCTTTCTGCCCCAACAAAAATTAGGCATGAGCAAAATAATGTCTACGGCACAGTAAAAAGGGGAGCATAAACGTACTTGAAGAAAGCTATACTTGCCATAAAAGGCTTTTCTAAAAAAGCAGCAAGAAACGTTCTGCCATGTGCAGCAATTGAGAGGTAGAAATAAGTGGCTAATACGGTAGAAAGGATGTGGAAAGAGAAGGAGGATTTTAACATTCAACATCAGGCGCACCTTAGAAAAGCAGAGAGGGCAACACCCAGATGGGAATGCAAGTGAAAACACAGAACAGGCTGCATGCCAACACAGACAGATGACAAGGAAAGCCAGAGAAGGGAGACGTCCGTGCTTGGTTCAAGAGATCATTAGGCAAGCTACTGCAGCCTGGACTACACCCTTGTAGGAAGGCTTTTCTGAACCAAGGGGAAAACCTTAACCCAGTTCGGAGTCAGAGATTAAAACCTAGATCTGCAAAAAAAACCCCCCAAAAAACCTAGATCTGCCTCTTGTTGTCTGTGTGACCTTGAGCTGGTAGCTTCACCTTTCACCCCCGTCTGTAAAACTATATATCTTGCTAATAAATCTTATTTCGTGTCCTTCCCAACAGAATGCAACCTGCACGAGGGCTAGGATTTTTGCATCTCTTGTGCACTGAGGTATCCTCAGCGTCTAGAAAAATAGCTGGCGTATGACAGACACGCAATCAACGTTTGCTGAATGAATGAATGCAGAGGGATGATGGTAATACTTACTCTATACAGATGTCAGAGGGGTAAAATGAAATGATAAAGGCAAAGATTGAGCACAGTGAGCTTGAGCACATTGTAAATGCTCAATAGAGAGTAGTACTTATAGTTGTTCATGTTGATATAATTTTTGATATTACAAATATTATAATTAGCAGCAGGCTTTTTTGGGGGGGGGCATAGTTTGAAGTGCAGGCCACTTTTTCTTGCCTCACCTCCAGATCAGGAAAAAAAAAAAACAAGAGCCTAGCCTATTTCAAATTAAGAAATGGAGGCTTCTGGGGTGTCCTGAGTGTGCGATTGCATCACATTCTAGGAAATCCTCACTCCCCTTTGCCCACCACCCAAGCATCTAGTAATGTCACCAGAAGTGTTTTCAGAAAACCCACTGATGCTGAGGGTGGCTCTGAAGGGCAAGAGAGCTGAAGGTGAAATAAGTGATGACTTCCTTTTGGGCGGCATTGTACTTTTGCTTGTTAATTTAATGAGGGAACCCCCCTCCCCCAACTGTTTTAAACACGACTGTTTTCTCAGAGCTGCGCACTGTTGGAACTGAGGAACGGACTCACACTGGAGATATGTAATAGAGTCTGCCGCTGCACTCCAGAACTCTTTAGACTTGCACACAGCTGAGGTGTTGGGGATCACTGGGGCTCTGGTGGCCGTTTCTACTAAACAGCAGTGACAAACGCTCAAAAATTAATCTGGTGTTTCGAGACACTCTGGGGAAAACTCCAACTAATTTGAGAAGACTGACTGCCAAAGAAGCATTCTGGTCCCAGAAAACAGCAAGGCTCGTCCTCTAGCTCATCTCTGTGAGCAGGAAGGAGTGGTGAAGAGGCACAAACTGGCAATGGACGCTCAGCCATGAACCTGAGCTTGAACAACTGCCCCTGCTTTGTCAGAGAAGTTGTGGAAAAATCCAGAGGCAGATGTTCCTCTTCGTTTCAACAGCGTGTGTATGTCTTTAAGGGTTTGCATAGGGGTGGGGGGGGAGGGGGGGGGGGAGGGCTGGGAAGGGCAGTGATCCTTTCCATGGTCTAACGTTCCTCTTTTGCTCATAAGGCAGAAGTCATGCCCCTCCACCCCGGCAGCAACAGAAACGGCAGGGCTTCCGCGAGGTGACGTAAGTTTGGATCCAGGTGTCAATGCTGCATGTTTCCTGGACGCACCAGGATTCTCACTGACCAGCATCATTTCTGTCAGTATGGGAAAAGGAAGGCAGCGGGCTCAGCCTTGGGCTCAGAAAACGAAATGCATCTTATTTTGTACTGTTTGGATGCTTCGAACTCTTATTAACACAGTTTTTTTAAAAGTAGAAATCATGGACTTGCCTGGTGGCGCAGTGGATGAGAATCCACCTGCCCATGCAGGGGACACGGGTTCGAGCCCTGGTCCGGAAAGATCCCACATGCCGTGGAGCAACTAAGCCCGTGCGCCACAACTACCGAGCCTGTGCTCTAGAGCCCGCGAGCCACAACTACTGAGCCTGCGTGCCACAACTACGGAAGCCCGTGCGCCTACAGCCCGTGCTCCACAACAAAGAGAAGCCACGGCAATGAGAAGCCTGTGCACCGCAACGAAGAGCAGCCCCCGCTCACTGCAGCTAGAGAAAGCCTGCATGCAGCAACGAAGACCCAACACGGCCAAAAAATAAATAAAATAAATTTTAAAAAAAAAGTAGAAATCATGAGGGGAGGAAACAGAGTTTAGGTGGCAGTAACCGGGAATAGCTCTTCTTGGGAGGGAAATCCCATGTCAATTGCTTAGTGAATTGGGACTGAGTCATTATCACCTGGTAGTACTGGGGTCCAACACAAGCCTTGCTTTCCTTGAGGGGAGCCTGCTTTCTTCCCCTGGAACAACACCTTTCTTTACCCCACTTCACCCAATCAGAGGAGGATGTCATGGGTAGTGATGCGCACATATCAGCAGGCTGCCAAGGCCCACGGCAACTGGGGCCACGCTGAAACCCGCTGCCGATGTGCCAGGAGTTTCTCCCATTGCTTTAGATCACAGTACTGCTTCTCAAAGTGTGGTTCTGGCACCAGAAGCAGCAGCATCACCTGGGATCTCATTAGAAATGCACATTCTCAGGTTCCATCCCAGACCCACCATTCAGGACCTCTGGGGGGATGGGGCCAGGCAACCTGCATTTTAACAAGCCCTCCAGCAGGTTCCGATGGCTGTTGGGTGAGAACCACTGCTTTCAGGCTTCAGTCCTAACTCCTTAAAAGGGTTTCCAAGGCCCTGCCTGATAGGAACCTGTCCATTTCTCCCCTTCTCATCTCCTGTCACTTGAGTCTCTGCTCTCTGACCTTGGCCACGCTGCCCTCCTCTGTTCTAGAACACAGTCTGGATCCTCCTCCTTTTGCACTTTTGCAGATCCCTCTCCCTAAATTCTGCTCCCCGCACTCACTTGGCAAAGCCATTTATCCTTGTCTGAGCCAGCGGTCGCTCAGGGAAGGCTCTCTGACTTGCAGCTCAGGGTTCCCCCTCTATCACATGACTTCACAGCACCACCTACTCCTTCTGAAGCACTCACCATCATTCTGATTCCTCTTTTGTTTAGAGCGGTGGGTCTCCACTAGGCTGCGCATTAGAATCGCCTGGGAGCCTTGAAAAATCCGGACGCCAGGCTGCACCCCCAATTAAATCAGAATCTCTGAGGATGAGACCCAGGCATCAGTATTTTGATTTCTTGAGCTCCCCAAGTGGTTCCTCTGTGCAGCTGAGGTTGAGAAGCCTCAACGCTCATCTTCCCGGGAGCCTCCAAGCCTCCCGAGTGCAAAAGACTCTGACTCTGTTGTACAGGCTGTTTTCCCAGCACCTGGCATGAAAGCTGTTTGTTGAATGAATGCATAAATAAACCATGTGGTGCCTCTGCTGCTTCACTGGGCCCTTGATTCGGCAGCCAGGCAAAGGGAGAAGATTCCTGCGGGTCACTCCCCAAGCAAAAGAGAGTTGGTTCCAGTACAGGGTCTAAAACTGAGCTGATGCCAGAGGCGGTGGAGGAGTGCTGGAGGAGTCCCTGCCTTTCACCTTGGAATAAACTGATCCCTCCTGACTGAGAGAGACAGGATAGAGCAGCCAGCGAGGGAGGACAGAGGCACATTGGTAGATGAAGAGGGTAACAAGAGTTCCACAAAGGCAGGGATGACAATAATCAGAAAGCCCAATGGTTTAATTTGGTTCTTGGAGGATAATCAAGTTACTGTAGCTCGGGTTGCTTACTCCCACAGCTGTCCAGCAAATAATGAATGTGGTACCTCCCTGGTATGGAGATAGGAACAAAGGCACGGGCTTTGATTTGATCTCTTTTTCGTTATTTTTAACCATCCAATTTCTACACCCACTGAGCATCCCTATAGCCACAGGAGGCTCGTAAAAATACAAATAACACCTAGAAGGCCTGTGGGCACGGACTGGTTACTTACCGCAGGCTCATGGCTCCCTTTTAACTGCTGTTAAGATCAGGCTGATGATAGATTGCCCTGTATATTCTTTTGCTGTTTGCAGCCCAACTTTAGAAAATGTAAGGAAATCACTAAATGTTTGTTTCCTACAGATGTTAAAAGGGCTAGACAAAGAACCTGCCCCAGGACTGTAACATTGGATTTTAGGAAGCTTTTAAGAGAATGACAACCATAATAGCAATTCCTCAACTAGACATTTCTGTGTGCCTTGGCACTCTTTTATATGCCTCTTGCATTAACTTATGGTTACAACTCTATGGTGTAGGCCCTAGTATTATTCCCATTTTACAGGAGAGGGAATGGAGGCACAGAAAAGTTAAGTAACTTGACCAAAGTGGCAGAGCTGGTTAGTGGTGGAGCCAGGATGTGAGGTCGGGCTCCAGAGTCTCTGCTCTCAACTAGGGGGACCGACTGTCCCCGTTTGCCCGGGACCGTCTGGGTTTTAGCCCTGAAAGTCCTGAGCCCCAGGAAACCCCTCAGTGGCATGCCACCTGGGATAACTGTCATTATCAAGGTCAGCGAGTGAGGGCTGGGCTCTTTTCACTGGTGGTCATGGAGGCGAACACCCCCCCAAGAGCAAGGGAGAGGGCACAGACTTTTATACTGGGTTACTTGTTTGAGGACGTTGGGCCCTCCAGCAGTATCTGTGGCCTCCTTGGGCCAAAGTACCAGGTCAGCCCAGTAACCATGTGGCAGTAGCGTGGTGAAGGCAGTGGGCTCTGAATCCAGCCCTATATCCCTTGGCTGTATAATCTTAGGCAAAAATTATAAGCTCTTTATTCCTTAGTTTCTTCATCTATGAAACTAGGGCTAGAAGGGTACCCATCCTAGAGGGTTGTTGGGATTTAAAAGAGAGAATACATATCGTATTACTTATCATACTTAGCATGAGTGTTAATAGGTGTTAATGCAAAAATACGCATGATGTGTAAACCATGTGTAAATAGTAATATGATAGTAAATGATCCAGAACTGATAGCCATTATTATTAGTGTTGTTGTTAAAAGTAACCTTGAAGAAAACAAAAAAGAAAAAAAAGGAACCTCAAATAGTAGCAGAAGGGTCCCGTACGGCTTGGGAGAGCCTCTGATTGGCACTTGAATTGGTGATGGCGAGGGAGTGTCCGCTACTGTTTACACCAGGATCAGCGCAGTCGGTAGAGCAAAGACCCCAGGAAGGTGCCCTCCCAAGAGGAGGAAATGGACATGAGAAAAGTGAGATAACTTCCTGAAAGTTACATGTGTAAGATGGGCACATGATGTGACACGTTATCTTCGGAATCCCCCTTGAATGCAAGAGGCATGTGAGGTGAAACTGTAAAGGATCCCAGGGCTGAGAAATCTCATTCAGGCTCAAAAAAGCATGTTAACAGAGAGGGGTGGTCTGCCCGGGGTGTGGAACGGGAGCCCCGTGGAGCAGTAGAGAGTCAGGGTCAACTCAGCAGTGAGTGCGTCCTGCTTGACTGGGGGGAATAAAGGGACACCGCTTGCCACTGACGAGTGCGGGTCCCGGTGCTCGGCACTTCACAACCTCATGACTTCATTGAGTCTTTTCAAGGAGCATATAAAGTACAAATTACTATCATCATCTGTGGGTGAAAAATCTGGAGCTCAGAGAGTTAATGAACTTCCCCAGGGTCATAATCAGTGAAAGTGGTAGCCTGGGGGTTTGCACCCAGGCCCGTCCAACTCTGGGCCCATGCACTTCGCTTCCCTCTAACCAGGGAGGATTCTGCAGGGACAGGGTTGGCATCGGAATAACACACCCCTTGCTTTGACTCTCTGCTTCCCGGGCGATCTTCTGACCTTAACTTCCTTTCCCATATAGATTTCTCTTGAGGGAGACAATACACTGAGAAGGAGATGTGGGTTTTCCTCACTGTGGATTAATCAAGGACCATTTTGAGTTTACAGGTGGTTTAGGGTAGTGTGAGGTGTCAGTCTGGAGCTTGACCCACTCTGTTAATCAGATGAGAAGTGGACAGGATCCTGCCGGGTGAAGCCACCCCATGATGTCCTGCCTGAGTGGCTTGGTGGTCCCCAGTCAAGAGGGTTGCCCTTTGTCTCCAGCTCTACCCCACGGCCTTGATGGGTCTAGCGTGTGGAAATCAGGAAGTGAAAGGACTTCTAAGGGAGAAATCCCAATGCAACATCAAGCATGTACGGAGTTGTTATAATGTGTCAGCTTCCAGAGTAAATTCATGAGCTTATTCTTTCATTCATTCGGTAAATATCTGCTGAGTATCTACCAAATGTCAGGTACTTTCTAGACACAGAACATATAGTGGTAAACAAAAGAGACAAAGTCTCGCTCTTAAAGGTCTTACATTCTACTGGGGGAGACTCATAGTAAACAAATAAGAAATTAATATGGCATGTCAGATGGTGATAATCGCTAGGGGGGGAATAAAACAGGGAGGGGAACTGTGATGGGGGTGGTGTGTGAGGGGGATTGCTGGTATGTATGGGGTGGTCCGGGAAGTCCTCGCTGATGGGGTGATGTTTGAGTGAAAACCCTAAAGGAGGGGAGGGAGAGAGTCATGCCAGTGTCTGGGGGGACAGGAATCCAGGCAGAGGAAACTGTAGGTGCAAAGGCCCTGAGGCAGAGAGTGCTTGGGGTGTTGGAAGGACAGCAAGGTGGCTAGTGTGACTGGAGCAGAGTGAACAAGGGGACAATGTGGGGACAGGGTAATGCGGGGTGGGGACAGATATATGCAGAACCTCGCAGTTTACTCTGAGGATGGTGGCTTTATTCTGAGTAACAAGAGCTCTGGGGATATTTTGAGCAGAGGAGTGGCCCGATGTGACTTGAAGTTTTAAAGGGTCCCTTTGTGCAAGGAGAACACACAGGGATGGGGCCAGGGCGGGATCTGGGAAGCTGGCCAGGAGGAGGCCATAGGGATAGTCTTGGTAACTGTCGTGGTGGCTCAGGCAGGCTGCAGGGGTGCCCTGCTACCACGGCTCTGTGTGGCAAGGCTAATTCTCTATGGATTTAGGGTTCCCTACACATACCCTCCAAAAGAAAAGACTTCTGAGACACAAAAGCAGAGGATAAACTACTTCGTCCATAATACAGCACTCCGGTTATGCAAATACATTTGAGTCCTCAGCTGAGAATCAGTGAACAAATGGGGTTGAGGACACGGGATTCTGCCCTCCTCTCCAAGTTGCTTTTCCTTATTAAAGACAATAAGCAGAGTGAAGGGAAAGGGCAGCATGGGTGGAGGAGATCAGAGAAGCACGGGGTCTCCCAGGCTCTGTCCCTATAGACAGGGTTGGCAGTCTAACGTGGAACAGCTCCAGCAAACGAACTTCCTGACTTCCTTAACATAATGACTTCAGACCACAGGCTGCATGTATTCTGCCAGCTTTGTCTAGTTCTTCTTGGCATTAAGGCCTCCTTGGACCACCCCCAAGCATCCTCCCAGATTATTAATCCTGGACTTTACATCCCTTTGCATTCTGTTTATCTCTATAGGTCAGCTTGACGCATCTGAATTGTGGCACTCAAACACACTAAAGCTCTCTCTATCTATCATCTACCTATCCACCCATCACTTATCCAATATCTATTTATCTATCTACATTTATATTTATTTATTAAGCTATCGAGCTTTCGCTACCAATCAATCTCTCCAAATCCTCTGAAGGCGTGCTCTCAGAACACTGCATATCAAATGACCTCATACAGAAACCATATTTCGTCTTATTTTCTTTACTTTCTGCCTGGTACAGAAACAATAAAAACACTGCACTCTCCCCTCCGCTTTTCACCTTTCTCTCCTCTGGCTGGCATGGTGTCTCCCACCCCGCCCTTACTCACGAAACCAGCACCTTCATCATTCACCAATCCCCATCCCTGTGACGCGGGGAACCCTGTCGTCCTGACCGTATCCCGTGCTTTGAAACTCTACTCGCATGTAGTGTTCTAGTCCTTTTCTTAAAGCGTATTTTAGCTGATCAAGGACTTAGGGGGCAGGTTGCTGGTCATGATAGGGTTTTTAATCTACCAATTTTGCAAGAAGTCTCCATCCGTAAGAGGAATGAGGAGACTTGTTTTCCGAGAGTATAGAATTCCAACAATAGCCCATGCTATTGTTAGGTGCTATTCTTCAGTTTTGCATAACGAGTGTGCCCTTAGGAAGGCAAGAGCTTCCTCTTGGAAATCCTCTCATTTACAGAGAAACAAAAAATCCCTCCTTTCAAATACATTTTAAACATGCAAAACAGCAGTATGTTTCTGCTGTCACATTTTCGCTAAATGGATAATTGAATGGTGAATGGGAGCGGCTACTCAGCTGCTTAACCTGCCGAGTTTCCACACATACACACTCCCAAATTGCAGCCGAGCAATCCCCGGGAGGCAGAAAGCATGACTGATTTTTCCAATAAAGCTACAAAAATCGATAATCCTTGTAGACGGAACGCTCGCGTCTCTAACCATCTCAGAGCTTCACTTGCTCTGCTAGCCCTCCCACACCAGCCTCTGCCTCTACCCTGGCACATGTTACCTATTCCATACCACCAGGACTTAGCCCGAGTTCTATTCCAGTTCTGCTGAATGGCGCTTTCAGAGAGGCCCTGCCATGCGTCGTGATTTAGAGATGCTTGGGTTTTACGGGGCTCTGGGAAACGTTGTTTAGCTTTTCCGGAGCTCCAATAGGTTCTTATGTATGGCTGTGTATGCCGGCGTGATTAATGGTACTTGCAAGGTCTTGGAGCTTTCAGAGGTCACCCTGTGGGTACTGAATAACACAGCGCAGGGCCAAAATTACCCTTGGATGAGAATCCTGGCTCCACACAAATGCAATGGCATCGCCTGCTTTAGTCGACATTGCCCGAGACTCGGTACCTCTCCCTGACTGTGCTTCTAAGGAAAGTTACCTCTCCAAAACATTTTAAAGATAAAGTGGGAACCATTTTGGTTTCTTGGTGATTTCTCCGTGCTGTGTCATAGGTACCAGGATAAGAAAGAAGGCTGGGAAAACCAGAAGGCTGCTATGCTGGTCTCTGACAAGACGCCCAAGGTCAGGGTAGACAGGCCACGGTGCGAAGCGAATTAAGCGTCCATGCAAAATATGCTACAGTGTGCAACGCTGTGGTTGAGAATTTAAATGCACGAAAGTCAAGAGATTCGAAATGATGGTTCCCACAGCAACTATAACTCAGTTCTCTGGTGAATATAAAATTAACTTCATTGCAAAACATGCTGTTCGATTTACACCTTAATATAGTCACGGCAGAGTTACAGTTGCTGTGAGAACGCTAACTCTGAATGGTTTTGAATAATTAGTTTAATGAAAAGTTGGTAGCAATGTGAACTCTGACAGAAAGTCAACTTAAATTTAGGGGAGTTGGTCAAGGACGCCTATGCTGAGGGGCAGTAAGTCATTTTCGAAATCTGAGATAAGTTAGGGCACTCTTTGGCCAGGGGGCACTGGTAAAGCAGAGAACCCCAAAGCATACTAACGGGGGGGTCATTCTCCATCACCAAACAGATGCTTCTGCAGGTGGTGACCTTACCAGTAGGTGAGGGTGGCTCCCTGGTGCCCATATATACTCTGATTTCATCGCTGGCCTCCATAGTAACCCTCTTGTTGTAATTACCTGGGGTCAAAGCAGCTGATCAAAACAGTGTACTGGTTACACTGGTCTCTGTCAAGTCAACCTGGATCGAGAGCTCACCTCCCCCTGTCCCTGCCAGTTAAGACTTCCACTGATTGTCGAACCTCTCTGAGCCGGTTTTCTCACCTGGACGATGCTGATGACAACAGTTTCCACCTCGCAAAACTGAAGTGAAGATTTGACGAGAGAAGGTCAAGACGTTAAGAATTTGGCACCAGGACTGGCAGGTTTTATGGTCAATACTCAGTAACTATCAGCTATTATTATCCGAAAGGGGAAGTCGGTCAATCCGTAAATGCAAAACATATACGACGTCAATTATTTGTCCCGTCTCCTTATTTCAGCCCAGACCGATTTGTGTAAGCCTGAGTCAGCCGGCAAGGGGTGATAAAGACAGAAATGTGAACTGGAAGAAAGCTTCCTAAGCCATAGTGTGTCTTCAGGAAAGATACCTGAGGCCACTTCTATTGAAGTTCGGAAACGAATCAGTTGATCATCTCTTCCACCAGATGAATATTTCCTAACAGTTTTGGTTACTGTTTCCTTCCCCATGAATCTGTTTTATACAATAAAGAGTAAGATGTTTTCACACCCTCCCAAGGAATATTTTTCACTCCACTGGGGGTGATTCTGGGTCATTTTGAATGTATGCACTAGGTTACAGGCCCGCACATCCTTTGTTCAAGCCCTCACGTTCCCAACTCAGGAGGAACCCTGCATTTACTCAGTTTTGGTTATTCCCTTTGCTATTCCTTCTTCCAATCCAGCTCTTGACTTTGTAACCGATGGGCTGTTTGGGCAGCTAAGAAACCCAGTATTTTTTTTTAACATTATAACATTTTTTTAAACATCTTTATTGGAGTATAATGGCTTTACATTGTTGTGTTAGTTGCTGCTGTATAACAAAGAAGAAACACAGGATTTTTGAAGCCAACTCACAGTGGCTCCTCACTCTTTTCCTCTCCAGCTTTTCTCCTCAGATCTGATGTGCTTTCTCTTTTTCTCTCTCTCTGAAACGGCTCAGAGGGTCATACCCAGGGAATCTCAAGCCAGCTAGCACTTACAGAGCACCTTCTGTATTCCTGCTCAGGGCAGGGGATCATTCAGGCTCTTTCTGGGTAGTACTTTTGCTGCTGGGTGGCAGGATTGGCCAAACCAAAGGAATTGGTCCTGCCAGAGGTCGTCTTTCTTGGGAGCCACTGTCAGGGTTTTAATAGAAAGGGGTGAAGCCCCAGCCTGGCAAGAAAAACCAATGAAAAGCAAACTCCCCAGCAATGTGCACTTCTAGCTTCTGAAGCCATTCCCAGCTGGCTTTAACTCCTGTCTTCCCGTGTCAGCCTCATGCTGTTTCCAGGGGCTCTGCCTCCTTCCCCTCAGTCTTGGCCTGTGGCTTTTTACCTCGCTGCGATCAGTATCAGTAACATTTTCATGTCTGCCAAAAGGCGGGATTTTATAACACTGCAATCGTTTGCTTTTACTGCTCAGAAAATATTTTAAGGTTGCATTGCTTAGTGTAACCCAATCTCACTGGTGATGGATGCGGAAATGTACATGTCAAGGTAAAGGCATCCCAGGAAGCTGAGGTCAGTTAGAGGCACTGAAACCGACCTGTGGCCCTGCCAGGTATTTAACTCAACCTGGAATTTCACTTCAGTTTCTTCCGAAACCTGAGTGGGGCTGCGAGCTGAAACTGCAGTGGCCGAACTCCCTGCTGACCAGTGCATCTGGCCTCTTGCACTTCCCTTGAATTTCCGTGTCTGCCTTCAGGAGTAAATTTAACCCGGAGGCCAGTTCGGCCAGGTGGGCTTGAATTTGCCGGCAGATCTACGGTGAGCGTCACCTGCCCTGGCATTTTACACACCGTACCGTGGGCACTTTGGGCTTTACCAGATTTGGCAGCACTGAGGATGCCAGTGGCTACCTTGGCTTTTTTGACTTTCTAGAATGTCACCCTGAGGCCATTATGACAGAGGAGTCCCCAACATGGTGCCCCTTGAACTCCCCCAAATGTATGTTTGCTTATCTGTTCTAAAAATACAAATGATGATTTGTTGGTATGATATTGAATATTTTGAGAAGCGTAATGTATGGAGACAAAGAGCAGCCCCGGCGGACCTTTGAAAGCTTCCATTCTGAACGGCCACATGGAAAGCACAAGTCGATTTCTCCCAAGGCAGCAAAACAGCCATTTCTTTATATACTCAGCTGTACTCATATATATGAAGAAATCGTTCTTTTAATCTATGTACTTTAAACGTATTCAATATTGGTTTTGATCTACTGGACGAGCTGAAACATTATGGTTGATTCAGGAGGCTCAATCCATTGTGGCTCAGACTAGATTGAGGAAGGATTTCCATTGCTTTCCTGCAGACCTTGAAAGTTTGCATCCCTGGTAAAGGCAGTTTCCTTTGACTCTAATGAAGAGTGTCCTGATTTGCAGGATCAGATGGCAAGCTGGGTGGGTAGGACAGCCTTTGTCGTTCCAATGTCAATAAGTTGAGTTTTCTCCCCAACACGTGCATTTGAACATGGCCAGGTGTTTCTCTCATTTTTGCATCTTCCTCTGAAGGATGTTTATGGCATGCTCGCATGCAGAGAATGTGAATGACTGTTAGTAGAATATCACGCTGGGAAGTGTTCCCGGGAATCAGCAGCCTGATCTGAGACAGCTTGGAGGGAAGAGCACGGTAATCTAGAAAATGCAGGAGACTCGTGCTCTGCTGTCCTGGGGTAAAGATCAACAGGTTTACACTCTGCTGTACTGGAGTCTTCCTTCTGGGTCATGCCTGCAAAGCCCATGGAAGGAATTCCCCTGAGGAGAGCAAGACAGACAGCACATATGCTCAAGAAGCCGAGGGAAAGGGGCTGGGCAGGGGGCCTGTGTAGGAAAGCCCTTGAGCCCAGTCATGGAGGGGAAGTGACGGCAGTGACAGAGCTCCAATCACTGATGGTCGGTGTTACTTCCTTGGCTGTTCTCCCCAAGGCAACTCAGGGAAGATCCTCGTTCCTGGCCCTTTACTGCACTGCTCTGGCCCTTGCGCCTGTTTTACACGGCCATTCCCACTAATCCACCGTGGCCATAGAGAGGGCACACGTGCCAGCTCTGTAAGGGAAAGACTTCTCCTCTACCATCGTAATTCTATCAGACTGAGGAAGAGAAAGGGACATAGGGACCTCAAGCAGCATGAATTATTCAGGCACGGTTAGTAAAATACAGGTATCCAGATTCCTGAAGATACCTATCTGGAGTTTCTAGGTCTTGAGCACTTGCAAAGGTAGCATTTCAGAGGATGGCATTAGACCAATGACCAATGCAGAGACATGTTGTAATGGGTGCGGATGTACCATGCTGGGCCTGCTGAGAAGTCAGATGGGTGCACACACATGCATGCACACACAGACGTGTACGCACTCACACGCACGGCACAGGAATAAGTTACTGTCTCAGTTGGCCTATACTGTTGAGATCTGGGGCTGAGCTGTCAACTGGGGCAGATGCAAGGAATAGAAGCCAAAAAGGGCAGCAGAGGAGGCAGTACTGGAAACCCTGCCCATGCTTCTTGAATGCTGTATTTGCCAATTGTGTAGACCGTGGATTGAAACCAATGAGTCGACCTGGCTGCCTGGTGTCAAATCCTTCCTGATGCTGTTCACTGTGTATTGGGGGGCAAGAGCCTCCTGCTGGCCTCACAGGCTTGTTGTGAGGTTGACTGAGGCAACACAAAGTCTTTGAGCTCCTTGGAGAAAAATTCACCGTGTAAGTGCAAAGTATCACCGTTATATCAGGATAATGAGACTCCCGCCAGCTTAAACCAGTCACCAGGAGAGGTGGGGTATCAAAGAAAAGTAGCCAAAGCTATGCAAGTCTCAATCCAGGCAAATGATGTTTCCTCATTCAGCACTCAGCTTTCACTGGAGATGTCAGTGGCCACAGATGGGTGTCTCGTTTGGCCCCCAGTCGATGGGTGTCTCGTTTGGCCCCCAGTCTTGTTTGAATGGCTTGTACAGCATTTGCATACATTTTGAGTTGCTTGCCAACATTTAAACGTTGGGAGAGTATGCGTACCAATCTGGATCTCTGGCTTCTACTGAAGAAGTGGAAAATTTGGCAAACTAGGCTTGCATTTCTACATGGCAACATTCAGCCAGTGGCGGGTTGTGTCTGCCCTCCACAGATAGGGCCTTTAGTTTCCAGATTGTTTCCAATCCTTACCATTTTACACCCTATTTAATGCACTTACTTATACTGGGCTTGCCTCACCCACATAGGGGGTGTTTGAATTTACATCTTCTTCTATAGATTTGGCCCTCCCCCCCCTTCCTATAGTCAACAAAGATACTGAATGCATGGTACCCTTATTATCCAAATCTAGGTTAAGCGCCCCCCCCCCCTCCCCCACCAGCAGAGGAGAGACCTGTCTGCCAGCTCCTGCCAGGGGAGAACTTGATTTCTCCCGCATCCTCCTCTAGCCAGTAATTCCACCGGAAAACCCCACAGTTTTCTTCCTTAGAGATGTCCAAGCAGTAATCCAACTAAATTAGATTATAATCATCTAAAGGTTGTCCTAATAAATAAAAATATAGATACAGCTAGCAGAAGCTGAGGTTTAATTAATGAGTGCTGTTTAACTGAACAGGCTGTACCATATATGGAGGATTAAAAGATGAAAAAGGATACGAGGGAAAATCAAATTTTAATGAGTTGCCATCTTCATTTGATTTAACTAAATGTCTTCCATTGTTGGAAATATTAACACTTACGAGGGAGTCATTTGTGTGTATCCACACAGTTTGATACCTGACTGCTTCCTTTTATGTAATTACACTGTGTTACAAAGGAATTTAAACTACCATTTGAAGTACAGGGCTTCTATTCTTACATTGATCTCCTTGGGAAGCTATGAGCAAAGCATGGTGTAGAAAAATAAGCCAAAAATATTGGTAGAAACACCAGGAGGGTGTCCCAAGGTAGAAAACAGCAAAGTCTCATGCAGTCAAAAAGGCAGTAGAGGTCTAGAGTTCCTCAGGCTGTCAACCGCCCCTCTGCAGGTCACTTCTCATCCCTGCTGCCCCAGGGACTCCCACGGAAGAGGGGAGGGGGCGTGCGCTACAGCCAGCTCACAGTAGGCACTGCATAAATGTTTCGTGACGAATGAATGAATGCAGTTGCCATTGCCCAGCTAGAACCAGAGAGAGGAAGTATGGACCCCAGACGTGGCATGCAATGAAACACACGTGGCTCTCCTGTCTATTACACCCACGTTCCTGCAGTTGGCAGTCAGATCCACCCTGGGCCATTTCTACCGCCCTCCCTGCTTTACACTTGCTCCTTGGGTTCTCCCTTCTTAAAGGAACAGAATCCAGGTGTTCCAAAGAGCTCCTCCTGCAAGAGTGAAATCAGAGGAAGGGCCCAGACACCTGGCTTAACACATGAGGTCTAGTACCCCGGCCTCTCTTTCTGGACTTCTGGGCTCCTTCCCATGCATTGTTGTATCCTATCCCTACTGCTTTCTTAACTGCTTACTCCTTGAAGACACAGTGGGGATACTACAGTAAAGGCACAGAGAAGTGCTGTTCATGATGACTAAGCCAACATTGACGGAACATCAAGCACTGTGGTAAGTGCTTCGCCTATAAGTGAAGCCCTCACAACAGTAGGGCATGCGTGTTATTAATTCCCAGTTTACAGATGGGAGAAACCAAAGCTTACTGAAGATACAGACACTGCCAAAGGTCACCCGACAGGCAATGGATTTGAAGCCAGGCCTGTTTCATTCACACATTTAATCTTTTTGCTACACATTTCCTTATACCAGCCCCTCCCTGCGAACGCATGATAACTACAGTAGTAGCTATATGAGCACTGATAATGAGTGTTCACAGTTAGCAGAGAGGGAAGATGTTAGTCTATAGACAGGATGCGGTAGCTACTGAGAGTCTGGAGTGGGTATTGATGTATATTATGTGTTTCAAGCTGTTTAATTCTGGGTAGACCGTTTTCGGCGCTAGGCTTTTCTATGATATGAAAACATTTCCTGTATCAGACCCCCAGAGAGCAGGTCTGTAAGTGAACAGATACAGATCTTTCTTGGCTCCATTAAATGGAGATACAAAGTTAAATCAATTCATATTCAAAGTATGGTGAGAAGCTGATAGCAACTTGCTTCAGGGACCCAACTCGACTTGCTTGTGTTCCTGGGTTAATAGGAAGAAGCTAGTTTCTCTCAACATCTTCAATCTCCCTCCCTATTCACGGGCGGGCGTTGCCATCACCAGCAACATCTGGGCTTCCTGAGCTCACATACACCTAACGTAGAGAAACAATCTCACTGCCTCTTGCCAGGATGCTCTCTTGCAGGGCCAAGCCACTACATTTGAGTTTCGTGTCATTAGACAGTGTGTCTCTTGGATGGAGCAGTGTGACCAGCGAGTGACAGCTTGCTAACATGTTGGAATCAAATCAGGTACAAATGTTTCCTCTGTGTTGTGAGGTGCCTGTTTTATCATCTTTGGGGGCCCCTACCCCCCGACATTGATTCTAGATGAGACACGGCTGCCTGGCAAGCCCTCTTGAAGTTAAAGCATAATTAAAAAAATAAAGAAATGCAATTCACACTTATCAGAGCCCATCACTCTGCCTACAGCTTTAGACAGATGACGCTTCTGGGCCAGGCTCTAACCAACTTCATTGCTAATTCGACCAGGCGCTGCTGCGGCTGAACTTGGAATTCGTGGCCCAGGATCTTCAGCAAATTTTTTTTTTTTTTTTTTACCGCGCTTTCTTTTTCTTTTTCTTTTTTAACATCTTTATTGCGGTATAATTGCTTTACAGTGGTGTGTTAGTTTCTGCTTTATAACAAAGTGAATCAGCTATACATATATTCCCAGATCTCCTCCCTCCCACCCTCCCTATCTCACCCCTCTAGGTGGTCACAAAGCACCGAGCTGATCTCCCTGTGCTATGCGGCTGCTTCCCACTAGCGACCTGTTTTACGTTGGTAGTGTATATATGTCCATGCCACTCTCTCACTTCATCCCAGCTTACCCTTCCCCCTCCCCATAACCTCAAGTCCATTCTCTAGTAGGTCTGTGTCTTTAACTCCTCCTGGACAACAATTACCTGGGGCTTTCTGTCTCTAGAACGCTGGTTAACCCTTGCTTTCTCTGGCAGGATGTAGTTTTTGTGATGTATAGTTTGGCCCGCTGGGTGATGGTGGATGCCATGCAAGATTAGAGCAAGCAGCCTCAAAGAGCTGTGCCCGAAACTGCTGGAAACCTAGAGTCTAGGGGACATGGAAGCAGTTCCCTCTCCCTTCCTCCTGGGACATGACTATTAGGAAGGTGGGAGGCCACAGGGACTCTTTGATTGACAGTTGAGCTGGCTGAAAACGGAAGCAACCTTAAGAGTCGGCTGTGTAGACGGTAGGGGTCCCAAGGCTAAGTTGGGATTCAGAGCCTGGCTGTGTTTGGAGAACTTGTGAGCATCCCTCACTGTCCCTGGGTCTATAGAAGGTGTCTGAGGATGAACGCAGGTGAGGAAACAGAAAGGATCCTGTGGTCTGTTCTACAGCCCAGCCCTGGGACAAAACCTTGAAGTATGGGAGAGGGGCTATAGGCAAAAAATGAAGGGCTGTTTTCTCAAAGGAACATGTTACCAGCTGATAAAGTTTCCCAGCGTGGGAGAGTGTGGCATTCTCTCCTTCTGTGTGTAAACACAGCAGGGCTTCAGTAGGGTGGGTACTGAGGGTCCTGGCTGGCACACCCCTGGCGTGGACCCGGGCAGTAGGGGAAGTATCCTAGGGTTCCCCTTAACTGCATTTTGTAGGCAGCCTCACTGAGGGGACTGAGCTAGAAGAATCTGAATGGGCTAAAGATGAACATGTGAGACATATTTGGAAACTTCTAGCAATGTCTGGGGTGAGGGTGGGGAGGAAGCTTTGCAGTTGGGATGAACCATAAAATTGAAGAAGTGATGTAAATCATTCCTTACCGGTGGGATGGACTTGCGGGGCTTGGGGCAGTGTGGGATCTGTCAGCCTTGGAACAGAACTCATGGAGGGCTAGACTGTGACCCTATTCTATTTCATGCATGTCTCATGTTGCCTACTGGTCTCATTTTGACTATTATCCCAGCTCACTTGGAAAAGTATATAAACTCTCCTGAATTCATCTCCCCGCTTGACACTTGTTGACTAAGACGAGTCAGCCACATCTTCAACCGTTTGGGCACAGAAAGAGGGTAACGTCGCCATGGACCACAGAATAAGGTCATTTATGGAGAATCCCATGGTGAAAGCAATGGGAAAAGACTGAATAGGCTCCTGAAGGATCTTAATCATCAAAAAAACACTGGCTGGTAGCTTTTAATTACTTTGCAGATGTTGAATCCTATCATTGAGGACCAAGCAGGCCTCCCCTGTACTGATTACAATGAAAACATGTTTTTAAAAACAAACACTTTACTTAAAACCAGGGATACTTTTCTAATTAGAGGAAAGATTAACTAAATGCATTTTTTCTTGTAATTTAATCCGTTTTAATTATCCCGAGAATGTTTATGATGAAATACTCAACTTTCTCCTAGCTGCTACTTGGTGAGGTTTCTTTCTTTATTACTGATGAAGGGAAAGGCTGAGAGATCGTCAGTGGTATGAAGGCCTCTGCGGGTCTGGTTATAATGATATATAGAAATCCACAATGGCAAGGATAGAAGAGGAGAGCAATAATCCCTGACTTCGACTGGCGGGTTTTCAAAATGATGGTACCCGGGCTTCCCTGGTGGCGCAGTGGTTGAGAGTCTGCCTGCCGATGCAGGGGACACGGGTTCGTGACCCGGTCCGGGAAGATCCCACATGCCGCGGAGCGGCTGGGCCCGTGAGCCGTGGCCGCTGGGCCTGCGCGTCCGGAGCCTGTGCTCCGCAACGGGAGAGGCCACGACAGTGAGAGGCCCGCGTACAAAAAAAAAAAAATTAAAAAATGATGGTACCCTATTTTCAAAAAGCAATAAAGGCAAGCCTTTGAAAAAGAGCTTGTGAAATAGAATGCTGTGAAAGAAGTGGGTTAGTATAAGAGTGAACCCCATGAGGCAGGCAACTTGGGAGAAAATGCAAAATCTGTTTCTTCCATGAACATCTGGGGTACCCGGTATGACTCCTGATAACCCAGGAAATGAGGCAAGGAATTGCAAAGAAACCCCAGATATGACCCCTGGGTTACGCTCTAAGGAGTCAAGCAATTGCAGCCTGGGAGGAATGCGGGTAATTGTGAAGTTTATTGGGCTGAATAGGGACAGACCAGTGAGAGTCTTCACTCTCCAAAAAGCATGTGTGCTACTCAACTGAGTCCAAGTTGAGGCTCCTAGGTCATTCTTTGATGCACAGAGCCAGGCAGATAGAATCTTAGAACCCAGAGTCATGAGGAATGAGAAGGAGTAAGGAAAGGCGAGACCAGGACAAGGTGTTCTAAGACACACTGAGCTGACAACATCCTCAAATGTAAGAACTACCAGATTTCTTCTTAAAGGAGAACAGATTCCTACCAAAGACCTCCAGAATATGTCTGTGGTCCCTATATGGAGAAACACTGGCTTAAAGAACTGAAGTTTTATTCTCTTCAGATAATAACAGAATTCCAAAGTAATATTTCAAGGGAAAAGTTTTTTTTTCCTTCTGAAGTATACTTATGGTCAAAAGGAAACCCAGAATTAAAAATAAATTCTCAGAGAACTCTTGGCTACCCCTGGATATGTCCAAGAGGTCTAGCTTGGGGAACTTTGGTTGAAAGCAGCAAACCCCAATTTCACAATTGTATTAATATTAACCTGTATTAACCTAAGGATATTCAGAGGTTTGGTTTCATGTACAATTGGGCTGTTTGGTAAAATAAGCAGGTTCAATTCCAGGTAAGAGAGGCGGTTTCTCTGTTAGAACCAGATGCCAGCAAGTTACAGAACAAACCTTTGGGAAATGGAGAGTGGGTAGGTGTTATTTTCGACATGCTGCTCACTGCTTGATGGATTGAGGGCAGACGTGTGAGAGGGAGACTGAAGGTAGCAGAAATGTCTTAAAGAGAAGTTGATTTTGATAATCCTCCCCTGTGCTCTGTCTCACGTTGGCAGTAGATAATGATGGTGATGATGGGGGATGATGACGATGATGTTCGCTCACATTGATTTGGCTTTTACTTTATGATGGGCACTGGGCCAACTACTTTACATATAACCCAACGAGGTAGGTCGTATTCGGTATTCTCATTTTACAGATAAACTGAGGCACACAGAGGTTAAGAAATCTGCTCGGATTTGATCTCAGGTAGACTGACACGAAAGACTGTGTCTTAATCCCTTCATTATCACGCTTGCATTGCTCCAATGCAAGTGACGTGGATATAGTCAGATGGACCTCTACTTTAACACCATCTCCTTTTTAATTAGGAAACACAAATATATCCAAAGAAGGTACACAGATCGCCAATAGGCACAGGAAAAGATGGTCAACATAGCTAATTATTAGAGAAATGCAAATCAAAACTACAATGAGGTATCACCTCACACCAGTCAGAATGGCCATCATTAAAAAGTCTACAAGTGGGCTTCCCTGGTGGCGCAGTGGTTGAGGGTCCGCCTGCCGATGCGGGGGATGCGGGTTCGTGCCCCGGTCCGGGGGGGATCCCACATGCCGCAGAGCGGCTGGGCCCGTGAGCCATGGCCGCTGAGCCTGCGCGTCCGGAGCCTGTGCTCTGCGACGGGAGAGGCCACAGCAGTGAGAGGCCCGCGTACCACAAAAAAAAAGAAAAAAAAAAGGCTACAAGTAAGAAATGCTGGAGAGGGTGTGGAGAAAAGGGAACCCTCCTACACTGTTGGAGGGAATGTAAATTGGTGTAGCCACTATGGAAAAGAGTATGGAGGTTCCTCAAAAAACTAAACATCGGGTTGCCATATGCCAAAACCATAACTCGAAAAGATGCATGTATCTCTATGTTCATAGCACAGTATTTACAATAGTCAAGACATGGAAACAACCTAAATGTCCATCAACAGATGAATGGATAAAGAAGATGTGGTGTACACACACACACACACACACACACACACACACACACTGATATGACTCAGCCATAAAACAGAATGAAATAATGCCATTTGCAGCAACATGGATGGACCTAGAGATTATCATACTAAGCCAAGTAAGTCAGAAAGAGAAAGACAAATACCATATGATATCACTTATATGTGGAATCTAAAATATGACACAAATGAACCTATCTATGAAACAAATAGAATCACGGACATAGAGAACAGACTTGTGGTTGCCGAGGGGGAGGGGATTGGGGAAGGGATGGAGTGGGAAGTTGAGGTTAGCAGACTTCAGCTAATTTATACAGGATGGATAAACAACAAGGTCCTACTGCACAGCACAGAGAACTATATTCAATATCCTATGATAAACCATAATGGAAAAGAATATTTAAAAAAGGAATGTATATATATGTATAACTGAATCACTTTTGCTGTACAGCAGAAATTAACACAACATTCTAAATCAACTATACTTCAATAAAAAATTTTAAAAAAGAAACACAAATATAAACCACTGAAGGAAGTTTTTCAATGCACAGAAGCATCCTCTAGGTAAATCAGATATAAACTGGAGCTGAGATGAGCAGATAATCAGACTAACAAAATTCACAACGTATCATCGGCAAAACCAACACTCTGCTGTATCCATCCCTTTGATGTAAAGTGTATCAGTATATTACGGGAATCTACCTGGAGACCCTCCCTGACCTTACAGAAGAGAGAAAGATTTGATTGTCCTGGAGTGGACCATTCCACGGGATGCATATAAATTTGCATCAAAAGTAATAAATTTCTGGAGATGGACAGGTCCTTCGAGAGCATCTCATCCAAGTGTGTTCTAAATCTAGTCAATCACATAGTGCATTCGTGACATTTGCAATATCTGCACTGTTATTTACTTAATATTTTTCTTCAAATTTACTTAGGCCTAATATCACTACCTGCTTTTTCAACATCCCTAAGCATTAAGGCCCATGTAATCATGAGTTTAACGAGCTAGTTATGGTTTTCCCTAATACTTCTTTTTAAAAGCCCCATATAACCAGTCAGTAAAATACATTTGCACACCAACAAAAACACCTCATGGTTGTGGAGCACACTCTAGAGAGCAGTGATGTGGTTCACCCCCCTCATGGGCCTTGGGAAGAAACTAAGGTCAGAAAGGTTGGGTGACTTCTCAAGGGCACCCAGAATGTTCGTGGCACAGTCAGGCCTAGAACACAGAGCTCCTGTCCTCTGTCCATTTATTCTTCATGATACCACAATGAGTCAGCTAGCAGGTGATGAGAAAATGCCCATCATGAACACCTTATGGAGTTCATTGCTCCAGGGCCCTCTCTGCACTCCCTTTTTCTTTAATACAAAGCCTTGAGTGTATATCGTGGAACCCAAGACTGATAGTCTTAGAAGAAATGTTGATTCTTTGTAAGAGCTCAAGCGACCGAGTACTCACTACATACACTCAGGGAGTGCGGCCCATTTTTCAACAGCTCTTATTCTTTGATGTTTTCCTTTCTTTTGAGTCTGGAATCTTCCTCATGCTAACTCTCACCCATGGGTTTCTGTTCTAAGAGTTCCATACTGTTTTTAGCTCTTTGCTCTTGTGAACGCGGTGATACCTCGTATCAAGCTATCTACTTGTTGGATCTGGCCTTGTCCCTGTGGGCCACGTGCTAGTACATCAAGGGGACCCTCTGAAACATGAAGGTGATGGTACAAGGAATGCTCCAACTCACTGTCTCCCCACAGAACTATAACTGCAAGACTTCTTCCCCTCTTTTCTTTTTTGATGAGACCTCCTTTTCTGCTGGGGCATATGTTACTAAATCACGTAGAAAGTCATACCAAAAAAATGTTTCCATTTAAACTAGAGGATGGTTGAGCCATAAAGCCAGGGGGAGCTTTGTGTCTATCTAGTCTACCTTCCCCTGAAAGGCCCTCTTCAACATCTAGGCTAAGAAACTAAACACTTTCAGCTACGAGAGTCTCACTACTTGTGAGGCAGTTTCTTTCCCTTTCAATATATTCCACTTTTTGCATTGAGTTGAAAATGGGTTCCTATAACTTCTACCTCCAGGGCCTTGTTCTGAGTTTGGGTAGGAAACCTGGGCAGACTGCCTGACCCAGACGTGAAGAGAGCTTCTGGGCATGTGGTGATTCCTGATCTTCAATGAAAAGGCTCACATTTTGGCCTACGTGTAGGGGGAAAAAAAAGCAGCAGTGGAACATGTCCTACTCTCTGCTGCCCATAATCTTAAACAGTGAAGAACTATCACTTTAGGCTTTCACTTCAAAAAATATGGAGATCTTGGGGCTTCCCTGGTGGCGCAGTGGTTGAGAGTCCGCCTGCCGATGCAGGGGACACGGGTTCGTGCCCCGGTCTGCGAAGATCCCACGTGCCGTGGAGCGGCTGGGCCCGTGAGCCATGGCTGCTGAGCCTGCGCGTCCTGAGCCTGTGCTCCGTAACGGGAGAGGCCACAACAGTGAGAGGCCCGCGTACCGCAAAAAAAGAAAAAAAAAGAAAAAAATGGAGATCGTAGGACAGGTTCCAATAAGAGCTCCCGGAGGAATAGGTTAATGAACCAATCAGAGAATTAGCTGCTTCCAAAGACCCAGTGGGAAGGATGGCTCCGCAGTGGCTAATTTTATCTCAACTTGATATCTCATTGTAGAGTCATGAAAGCTCAAATGTTGAAGGATAATAGTTACAAGAAAAAAAAAAGTTTCCATAACTTAAATGAAGCTGGAATGAGATGCAGAAGCAGCTGTACTCAGTCTGAAGTTGGTTCATTTTTTTTTTCTTGGTACGCGGGCCTCTCACTGTTGTGGCCTCTCCCGTTGCGGAGCACAGGCTCCAGACGTGCAGGCTCAGTGGCCATGGCTCACGGGCCCAGCCGCTCCGCGGCATATGGGATCTTCCCGGACCGGGTCACGAACCCGTGTCCCCTGCATCGGCAGGCGGACTCTCAACCACTGCGCCACCGGGGAAGCCCTGAAGTTGGTTCATTTTGACAGTCGTTTTCTTCCTGACCTGTTCCCTGTAGCTCCGAAGCGCTCTCCCTCTTGAACTGTGACCCTGTCTACTCCTGATGACAATCACTTAATCAGCACATCAGATTGTCGCACGGCTGGTTTTACCTTGGGTAAAGATTCATTTTCCTTATTAACATCACAAGAACCCAGTTCTTTCCCCAACCAATTAAAGAGGAAAAATAGAAGGGTCCCAGTGCGATAGAGGGAAAAGAAAACTGTTCTGACTTGTGGTACAGGGGCAGGTTACTCAGTCCCACACGATCCTGGGAATCCAGTCCTCATGATTCTGAAATGCAGCTGGAGGTCAGGACCACATAGAAAAAGTAAACAGGCTGGAATAACCATTATAGACATTGCTCACTACCCAGATATCAAAGAGTTCAGCTAGGGTCAGAGCCTAGTTTTGGTGGATTTGCTCTGTGTGTGTGTTAGCCTGTATTATTTAGAGTGGATATCTGGACAGCTTACGATAATAGCAACAACCTTCAATGAGCATTTTGCTTTCCTCCGTGTAATCTCCAGCAATAAGAACTTTGGTCTCTCCCTGTATTTTGCCCGACTATTCTGCTTGAGGAACATGTTAACATTTACTCTGTTTCTTTATAAGAGATGTTTATCTGAGTTTACTCTAGTTCATAGAGATTTCTGAGTTATTCTACGGTTCCTTTATGCCCTGGTGTTATAGACTCTGAATAGACTGCTGAGGTTGAATCCACAGTATTAATAAGGGGTGGTGGGAGGGATGGCAGGTGATAGGAACAACAACCCATTTTAGGATTATGTTTAAAGAATGAAACTAGTCTAATCACACAATGTGCCTTCTGATTTATTCATATGAGTAAACTGCAGCCTATTCAAATAATGCTAATATATTCCAAAGAGATACGCGAATTGTGGTTGATTTAGATTCAACGTCTATTTCTCCTCTCTGCAATTCTGGAGATTTTTGCCATACTCTGTATTTAACTTGTTAGAAAGAGTTAATAAAAGATCATTGCTTGGTAGAATCCAACCTGGTGGCAAGTCAGCTCTACCAGTTAACACTGAAATGTTATACCTTATATTTAAATCTTTAGCAATATGTATTAAATATCCAAATATAAAAGAATAATTTGGTTGAAAAATTCCAGAAACGCATTTGACCAAGCGTGGATAGATCCTGGTGATTCTACTGGATTGAGTTTTGGAAGGCTGTGCTTTTATCCTCATCCCTTTCCCCCCTGCATCTGTCTTCTTGCTTCCTTGGGTAAAATAAACTTGATATACCAGGACTGATGTGAAATGCTTAGCTGACTCTTTGCAATGACCCTAAGAAAACTGTCGCACCATGACCTTTTGAAAATAGACCGCAGACAACCCAAGCACCCACTGCTTTGCCCTATCCCGAACCTCCCAATGCATTTTTTTTTTTTTTTTGCAGGCTAGGTTCCATTTCATTCTTATTTATTTTCTATTTTCAAAATATAGCATTTGAGGCTCTGCTTGAAAGGGACCAAAGAGCCTCTCTTTATTTTCTGACCGTCAGTATCCCCGAGGAGGAGGAGGACTGATTCTGGGCTTGTAAATTGCGGCATTCACTTAGAGTGAATCGACAGGAGAGTCTGCTCAAAATAAAAGATTAAAACTCCATGAAACAGCTCTGGGGGCAGAGGATGAAAAGCAAAAGGAGCAATTACATGTGTACGAACACCTCTAGACTTTGAATAGCAAATCTCACCAACCAAGGAATGCTTGGCTTTTTCTGAGCAAAGCCCAATGAATGTAAATCTGTGAGGAGGCGGCACTGATACCACTAATAAAACCACAGAGCCCTAATTTCTCACAAGGACAGACTTTGGTGATAAAGATCTTTATGACATACGTAGTGCGAGCTCATGAAGTCATGAGAGATCATAATTCTGAAGGAGAGACTTTCCTGGGACGTCACTAGCTTCATTTGGGGGCGCTTTACTTGGCATATACATCTGCACCTTCTCTGTTTCTCAAGAGCTCACGGAGCTGTGAAACTTGAACTAGACACTTCAAGTCGCAAAAACACCTTTCTCTAATTCATCTCACCCAAAGGGCTGGCTAGAAAGAATCATCTCCTGTGTTCTCCTGCTGGCCACATCCTCACCATCTTCTGTGAGACTCAAGTTACCATCTTCCCATTTCATCTTCAAAGGCCCCAGAGGCATTTCCACGCAACAGCTGTTCTCTCTCCACTCGCTCTCTGTGACATTTGGACCCTTCCCTTTCCCTTGGCCCCCGATGGCCTTCAAGTCACAATTGGTATCCTTTCTCTAAAGTGAATGTTGACCCTCTTCTCTTTTCTCCTCCCTCTCTGCCATCACTTGCGCAACTCTCCAATTCAGGGGTTGGCCAGTTTTTTCCTGTCTTTTTTGCACCAGACAACAAATGGCTTTGTGGACCACGTTGCAATGACTGAAGGCCAAGGTGCAGTGCAGAAGCTGATGATACCTCCACACATGGGTGTGGCTCTCCTCTACTAACGCTTTGTTTAAGGGACACTGAAATTGGAATTTCATATGACTGTCATGTGTCAGGAAATATTTTTCTTTCAACCCTTAAAAAAATGTCACTATTCTTAGCTCGTAAGCCACAGAGCAACAGGCAGCAGGCTAGATTTGGTCCGCACCCCCACCTACAGTTCTCCAACCTCTGCTCTGATCCATCAGGGCTGCCCTCCTGTGAGCTCTTCCCAGAGTAGAGATGAGTTGTAGGTAGGACAGAGTCAGCAGGCACCCCTGCGGGATGCTAAACCCTCGGCAGATGCGGGAAGGGGAGAGCAAAGGGGAGGCTGAGGCTGGGTTGTGTGAACTGAGACAAAGGGGGATTTTCTACCTAAAGGTTGGCAAGAGCTCTTTTGGGGAGGGAGAATGGGGGCAATGGAGGTATGAGGGCGGGGAGGGTCTGTATTTAGATCACACCAAGCATGCAAAAGGATATCAAGAGGAACACCCCTGAAGAGTGGGAGCTATTAATAAGGATTTTAAACTGTCTCAGTATTGGGCTGTGCACTTCCTTCCCTTGAACGCCTTCTGAATTATCCCCCAGACTCTGCAGGGAACTGAAGATGAAAGCGGCTGTAGGGGGAACGGGATCTGGAGCACCATTGAACGATTGCAAAAACAATTCACTGCCAACAGACTGTCCCGGCAGGGTCCCAGTGCTATGGTCGTGGCCTGGATAGGCACGCTGCTCCTCGGATGCCCAATTAGATAGAATTGGGGGAAACCTAATGCAGAGAGCACTTTCTCTCTGCTTGACCACCCAAATGAACAGCATGGGAAACTGAGTCTGAGCTCATGAGTCAGCCCTGGAGAAGCTCCTAACCCTGCCTCCCACTCCAGGTGCCTGGGGTCTTGGGGCTAGGACAGAGGGGAGGGCCCCCAACTAAATGGCTAGAATCCAAGGTAAGTTCAAGGGGCCATGTTAGTAGTTTGGATAGAGACTTCTCTGAGAGTTTCCATGCAAGCACGTGGCCTCAGCCAGCTTGGCATGAAACCAACCCCGAACCGGGACAAAAGCAAAACCAAAACCGAAGAAACTTGAGAAGTATTACTTCTTAAAGAAAATGACCTTTTAAGAAATATTCTCAGTCATCAAGCTTTATATATACAGAGAGATGACTGAGTGAGAATGAAATGGGGCCAGAGGAGGAGACATTTATCGATGGTGGTGGTGAGGGGAAGGGTCAGGAGCCCAAGGACAGAGCCTTGTCTTGGGACAACAAGGGGATGCTCAAACCTATTAGAGGGGTACCTGGTTACCCAGGAAACCTGGGAGTCCTGCCCTGCATCCAACCCGGTCTAAAAGAAGTGAGTTCAATTATTGCCAGCAAGCAGGGATCCGGCTGGGAGGGTATTCAAAAAGGGGAGACTTGAAGACCACAGTCATTTGGGGTGCTTGAAACCTCCAGGCCCTGACCATTTCCCATGCGTGTGCATTTCCCTTCTCCACGATTAGTAATTTGGATGGATTTTCCTATCCGATCTGCTCCCTTTCCTCCCCATCTGGAATTCTGGAAAGAAGGGAAAGCCTTTTCCAATCAGGACCTTGCTTTTCCCTTCCCTATGCCCTGGGAGATTTGGAGAGGCAGCAGGAAATGCTGGAGAGCGCTCGTGTCCCTGCAGGAACAGCCAGTTGCAACGCACGACCATCACTATAGATCTACGATTTATGAAAATAAAGCAAATATGTGCCTGTTTCGGTGCCTGCCGTTTGCCTACCAATGGTGCAGTGTTCACCATTCCAGCCCTCTCGGCATTCACATTTGCCATCTTTACAGGTCCCGTGCTCAATGCAGCGGGGGTGGCACACGCGCTGGTCACAAGCTGCGCCTGTCCAGCCCTCTTCACAGCGGCAGGCTCCCCCGATGCAGACGCCGTGAGTGCCACAGTCTACTGAGCACACTTCTGGAAGAAAAACAATGATTACAGCTCAACACCACAGCCGGCGAAACCCTCCACCGGAGGCCAGACCACACACATGGCCCGGGTCCCTGGAGCTGGCCCAAGGCCCAGAGGTATGTCATCCTGGGCGGCCTGTCTCTCCACTGGCCGGGTATTCATCCACTGCGAGGTAGTTTCTAGAGCAGCGTTCTCACAGTGGGGTCCCTGGACTGGCTGCAGTGCCATCACTGGGGAACTATGCGGAAATGCAACTTCTTATGCCCTGGTTGGTCCTCTTGACTTAGAGATGCGGGGAGTAGGACTTAGAAATCTGTTTTGTCAAGTCCTCCAAGTGTCTGTGATGTACACTGAAGTGTGAGAACCACTGCTCTAGGGCTGGAGACCATCCCAGGAAGAGGTCAGACATTGTTGCTCAACCAGTTTGGTAAAGCCACCCGGGAGGTGCCCACCTGAAAAGATACCTGCGGAGCCTGACTCCCCAGCCAGCTGGGATTCTTTTCCCTGTTGAGAGCCTGAACTGACCAGAGGCCAGTCAGAGACCCAGCGGCTCCAACCTCACTGATGACTGCAGGCCCAGCTGTCACCCAGATCGGCACCTTGGTGGCAATCGTGACCGCTCTAATCGTGCTGCCTTTACACAGCCTCTTTCTCAAAGGAGCTCAAAGTCTTTTGTGGTTGGGGAGGAGACATACAGACAGATATGCACTCTGGCATTCCAGACCTCTCACTTGAGGACAAGCACGTGCCAGACATTCATCCTTATGACAGACTACTGAGGGAGGCATGGCTCATCATGCCAGGGGAGGGGAAACCAGACCAGGAGGGTTAGTGACTCACTCCAAGTCACACAGCACGTCGGGAGCACCGCTGGGTCTCGGATCTAGGGCGCCCCCTCCCCCCATCCTCCACAGAGCTTGGCCTGGACCACCAACATCAGAGCTGCAGGCAGAGGCGAGTGGGCTGAGAAGATACCCAAAATAGCCCATGTTAACTGACTCTTCCTTTTTTTTTCCTTCTGGAATGAAATATTCATTTCTTTCCCATTGTAGCAAAGCTTCGCATAGATTCCCTTCCTGATTGCCATGGTAATCTGACAGAAGGGGGCGGAAGGATGATGGCTTGCTTGGATAGGCACTTGACAGTGTGAACGGAACCATTCTTAGAAAGGTGGAGACTGGCTTGAACTGTTGAACCATTCCATTTTAAGGTCACTAGGGAGGTAAGGCACGTACTCTTAATTTTAGGAAAATAAAGGGTACAGTGCCACTTCATTATTTTCCTGTCACTGGAGTATGCAGAGCTTTATAACATGTTCACCTGGCACCCCGAGGGAGCGTCTTTTCTCTTTTATAGGACATTCCGTTCAGTTTGTCTGGGACTGAATTGTTCTGTTTTGTTTTCTGGTACCTTTAGGGAGCATACATAAGAAAGCTATAATGCAAAGGGAAGCATCCCTCCCGGGCCCCTCATCCATTTGCAGTGATGAAACCAACGAGGCACAAGGACCAAGTGGTGTTTGTTTGTTTGTTCTTTTCTCAAGGATCAAAGGCTTCATGACTGAGGATAGAGTAAGAGAGGTACTATGCAACTGACCAAAGTCCCTCCATCCCGAGTGGAAAGAGCAGATTCCCATCTGTTTGGGCTTTTGGAAGGAACACAGGGCATGAGTGTTGGGGAAAGTGAGGAGGAAACCTCCTGGCTTACCGACGGAGCAGTCGGGACCCATCCAGTTGGGATCACAGCTGCAGAGGCCCGTATCGGGGAGGTAAGTACCATGTCCACTGCACTGGTCTGGGCACTGGACCCTCGCCAGCTCACAGTTGAGGCCACCCCAGCCAGGGCTGCAAAGGCATTCTCCATTTACACAGACCCCATGGCTGGAGCACGTAGGATCCAAGCAATCAACTGAAAAAAAAACAAAGAGGAAAAGTATTGATCACTCATGGGGGATGGGCCATGAAACAGCAGTTTACAGCTGAACGGACCAGTGCTGCACCAATTCTTACCCACCTGCAAGCAAATGGAACAGCCCAGGTAGTACATGGCCCCTTGAAGAATACCCATAAAGAATTAAAGACTTTTTATTTGTTAAAACGCCAAATCTCAAACTTGAAGAGAATGTAAAGGAAAAAGGGGGATTTCTCAAGCAGAATCAGGAGGAACCAAATATAGAGACGTATCATGCAACCTTGAGAACCTTGTACTTAGAAGCATTAGTATCTTATTGAACCACATCAGGGCTTCTGAGACCGGACCATGAACCCTGGTGATGTCTCTACGTGTAATACCAAACCCGATCATCCCTCACTTTTGGAGAGAAAAGTAGAGAGGCTCAGTCTAACTTCACTAATACTTGACTACAGAAGGTACCAAAAGATGAAACAGAAAACCAGTGACACTCATGCATGAGTCACTTTCCTAATTAAGTTTCACTTAGGCTAAGTCTAAAATTAGTTTTCATTCTCTGAGCACACATCTACTGGAAGAAGTTAGTAAATGTGCAGGAAAGAAGAGGTGAAGTTCGGTGTGGAAGTGATCCCAAAGGCATAACCTTCCTACACATAATCTTAGTAAAATGGATGGGTGAGTCTCTGGCTGTGGCACTGACCTCCCCCCAGACTGTTAATCAGGTGAATTAACGGTCAGATTCCAGTCATTGCTGTTCTTGCCAGTTTCATGGTCTGATTGCTTGGCCCTCTTAGTAATCAGAGTGGCTATACATCCAGTAGTGACTTGAAGTTTATTACTCTGGAATCCACTCAAAGTGAGGAGAGCAGTGAGCTGCAAAGGCCAGTTCTCAGGACAGGACTTTTTGTACGAGAATGTGACCCCAAACTTTGGACATCCATCCAGCCTAAGGATGGACAAATAGGGCTTTTTAGAGGAAGACCAGCGTCCTTAGGTATTCCTAGAAAATGATGCAGTGGCATTTGAACAGAGGGCACTGCACACCGTGGGGTCTGAGTGGTGAACAGGGGTCTTACGTGAGTCTCAGATGGTGCCTTATGCATCAGAGCAATGGTGGGGGGCGGGGTCTTGTCATCTTATTTGACTAAGACATAAACTTCGCTCACTTTAACAGCTTGGAAATCAGGTCTGTTGGCCTAGATTAAAGCCTTTGCTTCTGCCATCAACTGGGGGCACAGCTTGAGGCAGAAATAAGAATTTTCAGCGTTAAGAGATGTTTTTTCAGGATCCCACTTGGACCTTCTCAGGAAGACGTTATTTACGGAAATCAGTTCAAAACTATTTGAGCCATGGGGAAGCAAAAGCTACCATTGTTTTTGTTTTTTTTTAATCAGGAATACCCTCAAAAAGGTACATTTCAGTGACTTATTATTAGTTGGAGACATTTATGATGATGTCATTTTCTCTGGTTACAATCACTTTAATGTTGAACTCATTGTCTTGGGGACTATTACTCCTGATGACATGAACCCTTTCTGATATTTTCAAATTTGCTCCATTCAGGAGGGTGGAGCACATCCGATGTAAATGAACTGAAAGATTCAAACACATGGAAGACATTCACAAAGAGGCTGTGCAATGTCTTTAACATCTCATGCCTCTCACAGTCAAGGGAATACAGTAGGTGCTCAATACGTAATTGCTGTGAGGATAAACGGCACACTTTGCCATAAGCATTTGTTGTTAATGAGACAAATTTCCAGTGTGAAGGACTGACAAGAAAGAGAAAAGGGTGCTAACAACGTCTTGCTTTTGGGAAGAATGCTGTGCAATTTGGAATCTGCAAAACATGAACTCATTCATTCAGAATCAATCTTGTCCATATTCTTCTCATAAAAGAAAATCCCAAAGTTCTAGTTTTTCACTCTGTCCCCATTTCAAACACAGCAAAATCAAAATCTACACAAAAATACCTCATGTGCTATGTGCCTCAAAAATCACTCTCCATCTATAATTAGCCACTTAAAATGTTTGGGGAGGTGCCAATAGCTAGGAGTTCTCAAAAAACTGAAAAAAACGATCATATGATCTTTTTCTAAAAGGATGAAATAAAAAGTAATATACCAAAAAAAAAAGGAAAAAAATGACACTTTTCTTCCAGATAAATTAGCTTTCGCTTCTCTAGCCTGAATTACAGTATGAAGGAAGGAGGAAAATCCACTGAGATTTATTAGCCCTGGAGTGGAATGTCGTCAAAAGAACCATTTGTTGTATCTAGAAATATGAGATAACCCTTTCTCAGGTCAGTGAAACCAGTAAACATGCCCTTTGTGCTATATAATCATAGCAGCTGATGGAATAACTAAAGTCAGACTTTAAGGGGAGTAGTTTCACTATGAATTTTAAATTTGGTTCCAGTTTCATACGATGGTCTCGTGGCCACCTCCTCAGTGTTCCGCAGGCAGGAGGGAGGATGGTATTTTACAAAGCTTTATAAATAGAAACAGTGTTATACTTAAAAGGGGGACAGTGGCCTTTACCAGCTAAGTACCATGTGCCTTATACCACCAGCCCTCTGGCAGCTGAAATCATTAGAACTCATTTAGTCTTGGGCCCTCTGTAGGTTTGACAAAAAAGGGTTGTGAATGCAATTTTTGTCCCTAAGGACAAAAAAGGAGGTCAAGGAGTTTTACAAACAATATGTACTATAACCCCCTGAAGAACCATGAATTACAGTTATGAAGTTAAATGTCATTGAAAAATGACTCAACCATGAAACTGACATGAAAACATGGCTGACTTAAACTAATATGTCAATTCTTCTCTCGTCTCACCTTCCCACTCCCCCAGACATCATCGAGTGAAACCTCACGAATCTGTCCTTTCATTTTCTTGTGCAAATTTGCTAATAGTACAACAATGTTTATGCAGCAGAAATGGAGGATGACAACTATTGATTTCGTTGCCATGGCCATTTCAGGTAAACTGAACGTTATGACTATGATGAATATCAGAAAGAAAAAAGCTAAATGGAAGAAAAAGGGCTGATCCAGGCTTTCTGATTCCATTTCCTATTTTGAAAACAGCATATGCATCATCTCGGTTCATTCTTTTGGGGTAGCAGAAATCAATAGAGGCGATTTCATCCTTTCATAATGATCCACGTGGCTTCCTTGTTTTGTTGGATGCTTAATTCATTCTGAACATTTAAATGAGACCAGGTGGGAGAGTGAGAAAGTTGAGAGAGTACTTGAAATCCCACTCATACAGATATGCACAATCTTGACTGGACAGAAAAAATTCTAAGATGGGCAACACCATTGCTCTATCACTATCCTCTTGCCAAATAAGGTACATGCAAAAGGTCGTGTTAACCTTGCTTGTCATACGGTTGGCCTCTCCCATGTCTTCAGCCAATGCAGCTTTGCCTCCTGCAGTCCATTTATCTTTAAGAACTTTAACCTTTCAAACAGGGTTATTAAATCAGCACTTCCTCCATCCAAGCTCCCAGTTTGGTTTTATGATGCAGATGGAGGGAGGGAGGCTACCTTTTATTTATTTATTTATTTATTTTGCGGTACGTGGGCCTCTCACTGTTGTGGCCTCTCCCGTTGCGGAGCACAGGCTCCAGACGCGCAGGCTCAGCGGCCATGGCTCACGGGCGCAGCCGCTCGTGGCATGTGGGATCTTCCTGGACCGGGGCACGAACCTGTGTCCCCTGCATCGGCAGGCGGACTCTCAACCACTGCGCCACCAGGGAAGCCCCTACCTTTTATTACAGAGGAAAAATAGAGAGAGAGTTGAGCAAATGAGGATCTGGGGGTGGGGTCACACTTCTGGGCCCCATTAAGGGCACTAGCAGTGATGTATTGGAAAATCTTAGAAGAATAATGTCACAGAAGCTGAGTCTTTGTGGAAATAGTTCTAAAAACTATGAAATGGGAGAAGTCACAAGGGGAGCTTCCGTGTGGGTATCTAAGGGAAAGCCACTGTCATTACTTTGCAGTGAGGGTGGTAATGACTGAGCCAATTCAAAGGGAGGGGAGCAGGCGAGAGATGGAGAGAACCTAGGTTTTTACCTTCCTACTAACTGTGGTTGATTCTTTATAAGGGGAAAAGCAATAGGTGGGCAACTAAAACCATACTCTGGAAGGGCAAATACAGACGGGGAAGGCTGACAGGCAGCCTGGCCGAGTTCCAGTGCCTTACAGGTCCTAACACCTTGTTACCAAATGACTTCCAGGAGCACTAACCAGAGCAACTAGGACTAGTTAGAGCTGGTTTCTGAACACCTCCGGAGAGGTGCTCTTTCCCTGTATTCCTGTACTTCCTCCCCCAAACCGCCCCCCCCCGCCCCGCCCCCAGCTTCCGATCAGGCTTGGTTTGCCCATGTGTGCTAGCGACCACTTCAAAGCACGCTGCAGTGAGCTCTTCAGGACTCATCAAATCCCAGCCCTCTCGCCGCACGCCCACTCTCCTCTAAGTCTCTGTGACTGTAGGTAACCAGGATCATTTGCCCTACATGGTGTCTCTAAATGACACAGGTACCTATAGTCTTTCAAGCCTGACTGCCTTCTATTGATATTAATTTTTGCAGAAAGATTTACACAGACATATGTGGCTCTGAGATTACCAGGGACAGCTTTAAGGAAAAACGAAAAAAAAGAAAAGAAAACAGCTTTGGGGAAGGGAGGAGGATTAAGGATTCTTGTGTCTTTTCTTCTGGATACCATAATTCCCAATTCAGAGGATTTTAAATCAGAAAAAAAGAGGAAGATGGGGAAGGGGAAGGAAGGAAAAGGAAAAGAAAGAGCAGGAAGGGGAGGAGAAGCAGAGGGAGACAGAAGACAGAAAACAAAGGAGAAAAAGAAAAGGAGCTAATTAACATAAAGAAGGGGAAAACAAAACATGTCTTCCAGAGTCAGCTGGGCAAGCCTTCTCTCTTAAGTTCTACAGCTTAAGAAGTCCATCAAAGCCGAGGGGTTTGAAGTGCAAAATGTTGAAACTTCCTTTGCAAAACACGGAGCCAGGACTGGGCCCACTAGCAAAGGTCCAGGCCTGCAAACGCCTCCCGCCCCCATGGCTGCCCAGCCCACCCCTTGGCGCTTACCTTCCTCGCAGTGCTTGCCTTTGAAGCCGGCAGAGCAGACACAGTTGCCATCGATGCAGGAGCCGTGGCCCCCACAGGAAGGATCGATGCACTGATTCAAGGGCACATCGCACTCCGCGCCTTTCCAGCCGCTGTAGCACTGGCATGTCCCTTTAGAGTACTGTCCATTCCCGCTGCACAGGACGGGGCAGGCGGCTGCAAAGAGCAAAGACAGAGCACCGGGTCACAGAGGATGGGGCTGGGGACAGCGCCTGAAGGGCTGTGTCCGTCTAAGGAGGCTGAGCCTGCCGGGCCTCTCGGCTTTGCTTGCAGTGCTCTTGGCTGGGAACTTGGGCCACGGAGGTGCAGAGCCATCTTCAGATAAACAATGGCCACCACAACAAAAATGCTACTAATGACAACTAGTAAGAACCTACTGCATAGCACAGGGAACTCTCCTCAATACTCTGTAATGACCTGTATGGGAAAAGAATCTAAAAAAGAGTGGATATATGCATATGTATAACTGATTCACTTTGCTGTACAGCAGAAGCTAACACAATATTGGAAATCAACTATACGCCAATAAAAATTAATTTTAAAAATGCTACTAATAACAGCAGTTACCACCAACGGAATGCTTATTATATGCTGGGCACGGCATAGGATCCTTCACGCGCAATTTACTGCTGAATCATCATGATCAACCAACGAGGTGGGAGGCTAGAATCACGCTCCCATTTTATAGCTGAGGCTCAGATTGGTGAAATTACTTTGCTGGAAATCACAAAGGTCACAAAGGAAATCACAACTGGAAACCAGGTTGCTGGACTCTAAGCTGTGCCTTTAACTAAGCTGCATGGACATGCGTGTTGCTGCTGTCAGTAATGTGGATCAGAACCCATTTTGCTGAATATTTTACCCTCAGATTAGTCAACTCCTACTCCTGATGTTTATGTTCATTAAAAAGGAAGGGGAGGGCTTCCCTAGTGGCCCAGTGGTTGAGAGTCCACCTGCCGATGCAGGGGACACGGGTTCGTGCTCCGGTCCGGGAAGATCCCGCATGCCGCGGAGCGGCTGGGCCCGTGAGCCATGGCCGCTGAGCCTGCGCGTCCAGAGCCTGTGCCCCGCAACGGGAGAGGCCGCAGCAGTGAGAGGCCCGCGTACCGCAAAAAAAAAAAAAAATAAGGAAGGGGAGGGCAGGTTGAAGACATGAAATCTCTAGCAGTTCATGTCAGCAGGGACCCTCTTGCCTCTGTTGATAGGAAGAAGGCTGACAATCTGGGGATGGTCTGGTATGAACTGCCAACAGTTCTTACCAGTTTAGCCTCAACAGTGCCAATACTGCCCATTTGGAGGTCATCAAGAGTGAGATTTTAGGGGTCACCTTCAGACTTTGGACTTCTCACTTCAGGATCAGTTTGTAAAGAACCTGAATTTCCAACCTGGCTTCCACCACGAGCCTAAAATGAGGGCATGGCTCCAGGCTATGGAACTGGCATTCAGGGACCTTCAGAAATGACCGACAGGGGTGTTTTAACAATTCCTGGTTTACCTGTGATTTGGAATGCACAGGCTCCAAGAATTCTACAGGTACATGTGTGCCTGCAACTGGCACACATGTACCTGTAGAAGACTTAGAATGGTCTCCCCATCCCCTGACGCGATTACATACCTAATTAGATCGCTTCTTAGTAAAGGCCCCATCCACCTTACCGTGCCCCTTTTGTGGTCATGTTCTATTTAGTTTTTACAGTAATTAATTCTCCTTCCGTGTCTAATTTCCCCAAGATACAGTAAGCTACTCAAGGACAAGACTATGTTTATCACTGTTGATTTCCTTCCAGTGTTGCATTCATCAATGTTGGCTTGATTGAGTAAATATGTCTGTTATGTTCCTGACATTCAGGGACTCCCAAGTGGTGGGCGTGTGGGCAAGCACAAAATAGCCATTTATGAAAGGTGTGGAAAGAACAATTTCTAGGGTGGACCTCATGTCGTACATACAATGCCTTTTTCTCGTGAAGTGTGTGTTGACTGTAATTGACCCTAACTGTAAACTGACATGAAACAAAAAATCTCAACAGCTGACATATGATCGAGGGGCTATCCCCACCCCCATGTTCTATTTTAGAATAGTTGTATAAACAACCATTTCCAGTAGAATTCTTATCCTTATGAATCTACCAGACAAGAAGGATGAGATCAAAAGAGAGAACATCAAAGCTACATGGTAAATTTAGATAAACTCTTTCTAAATGTAGGGAGCATGCCTTCTATTTCCAAGAGACTTGAGCAGAGAGATCTGTAGAGCTGCGACCCATGCTGATTGTCTGAGAGAGGGTAGACCAAAGAGTTTTGAACCAGGGTGCCCAAGATTCAGATTAGAGACTGTGCAAATACCAACAAGTATGAGAAACGATGGGCTTTCTCAAAGTACTGAGAGGGCTTCCAGGACAAAGTAAATTGGTTCCATGTCAGTGCCCCATAACACTCATGCTAAGCTTTAGGTCAGGGAGGGCAAATGAGTGCACATGAGCTACTATTCTCCCTTCCTGCACCTCTGAAGGGGCAGATCATGGCATCTTGTCCTCCTGAGCCTAGGAAGAGCCTAAAAACCTTCAATGTAGCGCCCTGGCTGGGACTTGGGAGCAGGTGGAGGTGGCAAGAGAAAACTCACTTGCCATTTCTGATCTAGGTAACACTTGTGGGGTATCTCCTGGTGGGAAGACTAGAATCAGCATCATTTCTTACCGCACTTCTTCCCTTGCACACTCAAACAGGAAAACAGTAAGAAGCGTGGCTACCCATGCCTAGTGATAAGAGCTGCAAGGGCTGTTTCTGACATGAGGGTTATATATTGAACTTGTCCTGGATGGCAGAGAAAGTTACATCAAATCACCACCAATGGGCTCCCATTGCACTTTCCTTCCACCCAAAAGGTGGAAGAGGGTAGAACGTAAGGAGGAAACAATTATTGTCTTTATTAATTGATAAAACACAGTTAGGTTTATTCACTTTATTCATACTGTAACTGTTTTTCTTCTGCATAGACTCCAAGTGGTGAAAAAAAATTGGATTGTCTAGAAGGTAAGAATGGATTTTATTTAAAATCAGGTGCCTGGGAAGTCAAATTTAAAATATGACCTACTTAAATTACTCAGGGAAAAAAAAGGTAGAGAATAGTCAGGTCAGGGAGTTCTCCACATTCTAAATGCAGCCTTCCTTCAATATGTTTGCTGTATGCTCACCAGGAGGGTGGTAGAAAATGAAAGACACTGTGATGTTCTCCAGAAAGCAGGGCGCTTGACAGGTTCTGCTGATGTCACATAACAAAAGCAGAAGGCAGGTTAAAGAAGAACGACGCTCTCTCGTAACCCATTTACCACGGGACAGAGGGCAAGTGTCAGATGAGCGCCTTCCAGTGGTCACTGGGCTGACCTGCACGGAGAACTCCTTCCCTCAGGGTAACTGACTCATCCTCAGACACAACTCAACCCAGAGCATCGCAGTATGTAAGGCTCAGCTTGATTCTCATGTGAGACGCTGCGTGAGGTGGGGACCTCCTGCATTAATAACTTTTCTTATAGTTTTACTATCACTAAATCTACAAGATTTTTTTTTTATGACAGGTTATAGGACAAACAATTCTGACTGCACCTGCCTGGAAGTGATATGGAACACAGGTGGAAAGAATAAGGGTTTCGATGCCAGAATGACCTGGGTTCAAATCCAGACCCATCACTTACCAGCCTTGGGATTTTGACAAGATCACTGTACTTCTCTGAGACCCACTTTCCCCATCAAAAAAATTCTCTCTCAGAGTTGATGGTAAGTGTGCTAAAATGCCTGAGGACTCAAAACAGTAGCTGACACCTGGTTTGTAATTAACGGATGTTCCCTTATGAAATTCCAGACTGAATCTCCAGACTGACTTCAAGGGTTAATAAAATTAAAAATGCAGTAGGTCTCAAAGGCACACACACACCACCACCACCAGAAAAGCATCAAATAATACTAACAGAAAGACATCATCTTTTTCTTCCCCTAGTCTTCTCCGGTTGTGGGAGGAAGATGGTTCTGGAATCACATGTGGAAAGTTTGATGTCCTCGTCTGTCTCCCCTGTTCCTAAGGCTTTCCAGGAGCACAGCATCGTACATTCAACTTCCTATTTAAACTTAATTAAAATGTTTACACAAAGTCACTATTCCTGTTTTACTGAATCTAGTAAATGGAAGCTCTAAGACTTGCGCAGAAGAAAAATAGACCACTGCCACTAAAGACTGACACGTTAACAGGCTGATGACAAAAAGAAATGACACAATTTAGATTCACCTAAATGGTATAAAGCTCATTTTAATGATCAAGCTGGAGCTTTTTTTTTTCCTCCCCTCAAAGTTCTCTGTAAGGGATGAAATGAATTATCAGTGTTATTTACTCAGTGGGAAGTAACAGGACAAGACACCCGTGTCTGCTGCTTTAAGTTAAAGGGGTCCCACCTACTTGGAGCTTACAGTACAGACACTACCTGGAGAGAAGGTAGAGGGGGTTGAGGAGGCCCAGCCAGCCAGCCAGCCAGCCAGAGGGAAAAATGCCTGCAAGTTGACAAGTCATTTGTGGGCTGGGCTAGATATGCGGAGGGACTTTCGAACAATGTGTCTTTTTAAAAATAGGGTCGCCATATGATTCTGCAATCCCACTTCTGGGCATATATCCAGACACAACTATAATTCGAAAAGATACACGCACCCCAATGTTCATAGCAGCTACTATTTACAATAGCCAAGACATGGAAACCACCTAAATGACCATCAACTGATGAATGGATGAAGAAGATGTGGTACATATATACAATGGAATACTACTCAGCCATAGAAAGAAGGAGATAATGCCATTTGCAGCAACATGGACGGACCTAGAGATTATCATACTAAGCGAAGTCAGACAGAGAAAGACAAATACCATATGATATCACTTACATGTGGAATATCAAACATGACACAAATGAACTTATTTACAAATCAGAAACAGACTCACAGACACAGAGAACAGACTTGTGGTTGTCAAGGGGCAGGGGAGTGGAGGAGGGACGAACTGGGAGTTTGGGATTAGCAGATGCAAACTAGTATATAGAGAATGGATAAACAACAAGGTCCTACTGTATAGCACAGGGAACTATATTCAGTATCCTCTGATAAACCATAATGGAAAAGAGTATGAAAAAGAATATATACATGTATAACTGAATCACTTTGCTATACAGCAGAAATTAACACAACATCGTAACTCAACTATACTTCAATAAAATTAAAAAACAAATAACAAATAATGTGTCTTTTAAAAATGCTTTGAAATCTGATAGAAAACCCTTCTGGAAAAGAGACTTGAGAATACTTGAACCGAGTACTCTGGGTAAAGTGTCAAAATCGTACCAACAATTGGTTGCCTCACATCCCAGTTAGTCAATGAACACTTATGAAGAAGCTAATATGTGCTAGTAGCTGGGTTAGGTGGTGGGGAAAAGGGACAGAGAAACAAAGATGCCTTGAGTCTCCTGAAGCAATTGAGGATATAATATTTGGATCACGGAGGTGAGGCAAACCAAGTTCAGTGTCCTCGAAACCAAAACTGGTGTCCCATTGTCTTTCGAGACTGTGGACGTAGCTTGGTGCTAAGCCGAAGTCAGGAAAGGCAAGTTTTGCTTCTTGCTCCATCCTTGCCATTGACAATCTATGGGGCTGGCCTGAAAGTTCGTTGGGGTTTTTCCGTAACATCTTACGGTGTGGCGTTAGACACCGTATTTGGCAGACAATAAAGTTTGACCTCTACTGCGCGCTACACTCAGAAATAAATCCGATACAGATTAAAGATCCAAATAGAAAAATAAACTACAACAGTATTAGAAAAAATATTGAAGACTAATTTTATTTTCTTCAGAGTGGGATGTATAAAAAAGACATCAATTCCAGAAACCAAGAAGATCAGATTTGATCACTTAAAATTTAAATCTTCTACATGATAAAGAAACACCCTAAACAAAACTGAGGGATGAGCAACACTGGGAAAAAATATTTTCTAACATATTTCACAGAATAATGTTTGATATATGAAATACACAAAGAGCTCTTACAAATCAATAAAAACAGACAAACGAAAACCTGGGCAAAGGACATATAAATATAATTTTACACTGCCAATAAAAATATGCAAAGATTCTCAGCTTCATTAGCCATTAAATAAGTATAGATAAAAAAATGAGAAATAATCCTTGACTTAGATTTTAAAAGATCTATAGGCTTTTACATATAGAATGGATAAACAAGGTCCTACTGTATAGCACAGAGAACTATACTCAATATCCTATGATAAACCATAATGGAAAAGAATATAAATGAAGAATGTATATATATGTACAACTGAATCACTTTGCTGTACAACGGCAATTAACGCAACACTGTAAATCAACTGTACTTCAATTAAAAAATTAAACAAAAAAACAACAAAACAAATCTAAAAGACTGATAACCCTCAACACTGCCATGGCTGAGGGGAAACGGGCTCTGTCACGGTGGGTAGGGGCAGAAATCCAAACTAGTTTCTAGGGGGATCACTTGTCCCTATCTGAAGAGCTGTCTGGCATCCCATGCCCAACGGTGAAGCCTGTCGACGCCGGTGCCTCAGTTTTCCCTCCCTATTCAATGGTCAGGACAAGAAAGGACTGTTTTTTGTAGGAAGAGTAAGGAGGTTGGAAAGCAGAACTAAGGAGCAATGACGAAAGTATAAATGCAAAGATCACCAGGCATTCTGTTCACGATGATTGGCTCTGAGCAGAACAGCTACCCACCACCTTCCTGCCTGGACCACTCAGACACTCTAGTTGGTCTCGGGGGAGGGGGGCAAGATCCAGCAGGCCCCCCGTGAAGAGAGGAAAGCGAAGGAAGCTTCTGACAGACGGCGGCACAGTCTCTGGCTCAGAGGGCCAAAGTTCAGGTGCACCCACTTCCTCATTCCCGTTCTGTCAGATGGCATATTAATAAGCCAGGAAGTGATTCAGGGAAGAATTTCCACAAGGACGAAAAACTCATCAGGTGCGTCAGATCTCTGACATTCAGGAGCCATGTGGGGAAAGAAGCACGGGCTGACTTAAGCACGAAAGTATGGATGCTTTAATTAATCCGGGGTGAATTTAATTGCTTTAGTTAAGTGGAAATCGGGTTAAAAATGATGCAGAGCATACTGGGGTGTGTTAAAAACATGACATATGAGTTGGATGAATCGATAAATTAAAAGTGCACAGATGTTTTAATTAAACCCAGGGAAGTTAACGAAGATCGCAAGAGACTTTTAAGCCTATGATTAATTCAACTCATTTAAAATACCTGTAGAGATATGGGGATGCCTCCATTTTGAGAGTTATAAAAGTTCTCAATCGATAAGTGCTTAAGCTGTTCTTTAAAAAGTTTAAGTGTGTGTGTGTGTGTGTGACTGAACAGCATTAATTATATAATGAATATTTGAAATTTTCAGGGTACACAGTAAGCTTTTTGCAGCTCAAGTCCAGATTGAAGTAGCTTTTCATTCTTATTATGCTTTAAGCATTGAGACCAGCTTGCAAATTATTGGTGTCTCGTTATCCACAAGAGTGGGAGCTCCCCCAAGACATGAAGGTCTGTTTATTCACTGCCGTCTCCCCAGCAGGTAGAACAATACCAGGCAGTGTAGGCTTGTGAGTTAGCCCGAATTTCCCTTTGGTTTTTACCAGCTGTGTAACTATGGACACTATTTTTCACCTCAATTTCCTTATCTTTAAAATGGGACAAAAATTCCAGATGAAAAACCCATGGTGTTTTTAAGAGGATGAAATGAAGTACTGTCTGTGAAGTGCATGTACAATGCCTGGCACATAATAAGAAATGTATAGATTTGATTTTATTATCATTATTTTTATTAGGAGAAAATTGTTCCAAATCATCACATCATAAAGAGACAAGAGGGGGGAAACACTCTCTTTCCCAGCACCCATCCCAGCTGACCTCTCTAAAGACTGTTTTTTTTTTCCCAATACGGAAGTTTTTTTCTAAAACCGGAGTACTTCCCCACCTCTGTACGCATCACACCTACAGCAAGTTTCTCCGGGGTTAGGCACTCTGCTTTGTAAGACTGTTCCGCAACTCATCTAGTAGTTTAAAAGGGAAACAAGAAGTTTTTAGTCTCAGAAGCGATTTGACTTGGGGGAGGGCTGACTGAGGTAGGTCCTGCCAAGTGATTTATGTTTGGTGATGCAACAAGCCTGGGAAACAGCGGGAGCGGCCACGTTCTAGAGGCATGGACTCACATGAGGGCACCACATAAAGGGCACTGCAGCTTCCAAACTGGGGAGGCAGGCATCCTCCACACCTGCTTGGCAAGCTGGGGGGAAGTAAGATAAAAGTGGTAATGCCGCTGCCGTTCAGATCTCTCTGGGCCACATGAGCAGAGTCCAAGGGCAACGTCACCCAGACTCAGACCTGGATGCGCACATAAGTCATTTGGGGAGGCCGTGAGAGTGAGATTCTGATCCAGAGGGTCTGGTGTGGGGCCTGAGGGTTTGGATATCTAACAAGCTCTCCGGGCTGATGCTAGCACCCCAGACCTACTGAATCAGAAACTTTGGGGGGCGGGTGGGGAGAAGCCAGCAAGCTGTGAGTTAACAGGGGATTCTGATACATAGGGTTCTAAAGCCATACCTGGGCTAGTACCTTAACTTCTCTGGGCCTCAGTTTCCTTAGCTGTGAAATGGGGATGATAATGATGCAGGATGTGAGGATGACACAAGATCACTCTGGTTAAACCCTTTGCACAGGGCCCGGCATGCACTTTGTGCTGAATATGTGCAGAGGTTCTTCGACCGTTTTATCAAAGGTGACTTCGCCAAGTGTGGAGACACTTTCTGCAAAGCACGAACCAAGGGCTTGGCTTCAAACCCCACCTCCTGGGTTCTTGCTGCCAAGGAATTCCTGCACGTTTTCTCAGGTCAAGGGTGGGACGAAGGAGAGGTGGGATTCAGCCTCGAACTGCAATGGATCGTGGAATGGCTCCTGTGGGCAGCAGCCATGACCCCTGGCCTGTCTGCATTACAGGAGATTGCGGGGAGCAGCTGGGGTGGCAGGGGAAGACAGGTGTGAAAGATGGAGGGTCTGAAGGAACATCCTAGGTGGTTCCAGGAAGGACAGGTGGGATCTGATCATCTTTCACTGAGAGAGGTGAGGCCAGCTGTGAAAGGGGAAAGTGGCTTCTTTGCAAAGGATGCTCTGAGGAAAGCATTTCTCGGGTGGTGGGGAGGACCCCTGCACTTTTGGTGGGGATGAAGGGGCTTGCCGTCTCTCTCCTGAGCGCAGACGTCCACTAAGGGGAGGAACTGATGGGGAGACGGGAAAGCGGTGGGGTGGGGGGGCGGGCAGTGGAGCCGGCCAGGAGAGTCAGGTGGCTGCGCTGTCTGTGAGGGCTTTGAGAGTGAATGGTCACTGCCCCCCTTTTAGGGGATCTTCCTGCCAAGTTAGGAAAACCAAGTTAGGGCCATAAGCCTCAGAGTCAGACAGACACGGCCTCAAAATCTAGCCTGCAGTGTGACCTTCGGCAAGTAGCCTATTTTCTCTAAGTTTCTCCTGTAAAATAGGGATAACAACAATGATTTCAAAGGCTTGTGAAGATTAATGCTGGCTAATGTTTATGGAGCATTTAATACATGCCGAGCATGGTTCTACACGCTTCACACGCATTTACTTTTTAGTCCTCACGGCAATCCATCAGGTGGTACTGCTACTGCCCCCATTTTATGGATGAGACAACGAAGGCCCAGAGAGGTTAAGTAATTTTCTAAAACGGGAACAGTTAACTAGAGGAGCATGGATTCAAACCTAGCCAATTCACACTCTGCAGCTTCCATTCTTCATAGCTTTGTCCTTCTGAGAGGATGCAGGTAAAGTGCAGAACAAATGGTATTCCTTTTCTGTAAACTGTTGCTCCTTCCTCCCTTTCTTCATTCCTGCATTTCCCCTCCCTCACTTGCTCTCTCCCTTCCTTCATTGAAATCTGTGTCTCGGTGTTGGCTGATTTATCCCTGTGTGATTAATCCAACCAATTTGAATCTTGTTTTCTAGCATTCACTTTGTCTTGTACATTTCCCAGCAATGTTTTCATCTGTATGATCTCTGACCCCTAAATTCAAGCCCCTAGACATTTAGAGAGCACTTACTATCTCCTGGGTGCCAAACTAGGTGCAGGGAGATACAAAGAAAACGGCTGGAAGCTTGTGATCCAGTGGGAGAAACCGATGTCACCCCCCAGCTAGAACATGGCACGGGATGAAGGGCCACTGCCAAGGTGTCACCAAGTCCTGTGTGACTGCAGGGTTCCTTCTGTGGGCGCATCAGGGAGGTGGTGACCTGGGAGTTTGGTCCTCAAGGATCAGCAGCAGATAGGAAAGTTTGGGAAGGATGAGAACATTCCAGCCAAGAAAGTGGCATGAGTAGAGAGGAAGAAGCAGGGCCGTGGTATATATGAGGGACAAGTAGCTGGAGTCTATGGTGTATGGGACTTAGTGGGAGATGGTGCCAAAGGAGCTCAGATCATGGAAGACCCTGAACCTCATTCTAAGAAATATGTTATTTATTCTCAGCCTATGGCCCCTGACCACCAGCATCAGGGCCCTACTGGAGGATCATTAAAAATGTGCACGTGCCTGAGCTACACACCAGTCCTGCTGCTTCAGAACCGGCTGGCATGGGGGAAGAGCCTGGGAGTATGCATTTATAACAATCTCCCCAGATAAATGTCTTTAAACCAAAGATTGACAACCACTGTGGGAGGCAACTGGGAGCCACTGAAGGTGTTTGGGGAGAGCAGTGTCATGCTCCTAAGAGCTCTGGGAGAACGCCACAGGTGGTGAGTAGGAGAAATGCCATCAGGGGGAGCTGGTGGCCAAGTGAACAGGGCAGTGGCTGTGAGGACAGGAGAACAATGGGTTGAAGGTCGATGAAATAGGAGTTGGCAAATGATAAGATGAGGGAGGTGATAGGATGTCCCAGCTTGGGGCCGGGAGGACAGTGGCTCAGAGCAACAGGCTCCGATGTCAAACAGACTGTGTTTCAAATGCCTGCTTTGCCACTCTCTACCTAGTAAACCCTAGTTTCCTCTCCTTAAGGTTTCTGGGGTTCAAACCCTAATCCTAGTGTGCAACTGCCACACAAACTTGCAAAGCACGTCTTCCCTACACCTCACATCTTCTGAGGTGAATCCATCTCATGGCTGGTCTAGCGTTAAGAGGGCAGGCCAAATTGCTTGGTTTGAATCCTAGCAATACCGCTTATGAGCTGAGTGATTTTGAGCATGTTACTTAACCTCTCTGTGTTTCATTTTCCTCCTCTGTAACAGGGGATCACAGTCATCTATAAAATAGGACAAGTAATGACTTAATGAGATAATTATGCAGTTGCTCAGTGCAGTGGCTGGCTCATAGTAAAATTTCAATACGTGTCAGCAACGATGACGACGATGATGATGATTTGACTTTTGTGCCAGCACTTGGCCGAGAAGGACTGAGTAGTGGGTACGTTTGCCAGGTAATGGGAGAAAACTGGCAAGATCCCCATTCTGTCTTTTCAAGGCGCCACACAAACTGGGTAGGAGCGGAGACCAACCCCCAGAAAGAAGACTTCATGTTCCCGTGGTCGTGGCATTTCTGGGCCTCCCCTGACGGCTGATCTGCAGCGGGCGCTGTCGTTTCTAATCGCTATTAAACACGCATTACCGAACAAGGAAGGCTCTGGTGTGTTAAGTTTCTACTGCAGGTTGGGGCCTTAAGCTCAGCACCAAATATGCCATCTGAGAAGCCAGTGTCAAAACAAGATCATCAGAAGCCTTGGATGTCTTCCGAAAGGCAAAACTGCTTTACACGCGACCCAAGGAAGCATCTTAAGTCATTGAGAGACCTTTCGATAAAAGTCAATGAAAGAAAAAGGAATCAGAGTTAAAAAAGCATCTAGCCCACAACAAATAGCATAGAAGTATAGTAATGAGAAAGTCATGCAAGGGGATTAGTAATAACAGAAAAAAACATAAACTAAACAATAACTGAATCATAAGCACGGTTCTAGCTGGACAACAGAGGCACCTGACGGAAAATGGTACGAGTTATGGGGAAAGAAATGCCATCTTTCCTCAAGCTCTGAATCTGAACAGATTGTTTATGGCATTAAGCAATTAATGAAATTCTACGCTAGAAGACACTATTCAGTGTAGCTCCTTTACTAGACTCTCCCCCCATGGAATTTTCTTCACATTCCCCGATACTAATTGACTATTTTCATAGATCCACACTTCGTTGCTTCAAGAACTTCCTTATCGTCTCCTTAATAACATCTATAATAGCATTCAGAGCCCACAATCCGGCATTTTGGACTTAGGCTTCCATTTCCCACTTACTTATCACGTGCATCCGTCAGACCGGAAGCTCGCAGAAGGCAGGCCCTGGCATTCTTGCCCATCATTGTATTTCTGGTGCTTAGTGCAGGCATACGATAAGCGTTTGCTGGACGCACGAATAAGTTTGGTCCCCTTGACTGATTTGGAACAAGGTGTTAGAACCCTCATACATTCTTCTGGGGTGAGGGTCAGTTCCACTTTGACATCTGAGCCCCTCGGAGCCCCCGGTTTGGTGGGGGCTGAGGAATGAATGCCCTGCAAATTCATGCCGACTGCTTCCTCCGTTCACTGTGGGGATGTCGTCAGATGCCTGATGCAGACTGTCAGGTTTATCAGGAGACAAGGAGCTGCTGTCTGCACCGCACATCTGAGGGCACGGGAGGTGCAGCATGAGGTCAGGAGAGTAAATCCGCGTTTCTGTCACTCGGACATACACCCGGCCGCTCGGATGTGATGGGAATGTGGCGAATTCTCCCTCTGGCAGGAGGGCCTGAGTATGCCAGCTGCCTGCAGTAGCAGAAACTGGCAGACCCGAGGCATCCTGGGCACAGCTGGCAGGGCAGGAACAAAGGGGAATGCGAGTTTGTGATGCGGGTGGACCTGGGCTCGGGACCTCCTAAGGGCTTTTATGAAGAAAGAAGGGACATGATTGTGGGCCACGGCCGGGAGATGGCATGCACTGTTCAGGGTAGCAGGGGCCTCGGGACCAGCTCTCTCCTCTCTGCACTTGCTAGCTCGATTACCTCACCCTGGCTGCTCCAGGTCACTCCCTGCTAACACCTGTGAGCTTCCTGGGCTCAAAAGTTGTTTGTGAGTAGCAATGTGTCATAGTCACTGACAGACTGTGCTGGACCAACAGGATACGGCCACCCAAGCATCTCTGCCTTATGCGTGAGGGGTGAGGGGAAGGTACACACATGCTCACACCCGCAACCACACATACCCTCACACACACAACCCCATTTGAATCTTTTTCTTGTTAAAGATCAGAAATGCATCTTTGATAGGATTCACTGAGGAGGGCACAGCATCTTGTGAAAAATGCATAACCTCCATCTAATCAAGAGTAAACATCAGACAAACCCGCATCCAGGGACAAGCTAAAAAATACCTGACCAGTACTCTTCAAGACGGTCAAGGTCATGAAAGACAAGAAAAGAGAGAGGAGCCCTCGCAGATTGGAGGGGACTAAGGAGACATGACAACTAAACACAATGTGGGATCTGGACCAGAAAAAAAAAAAGGACAAAATTGGAAACAAGTCTGTGAATTAGTCAATAGCATCGATCAATGTTAATTTCCTGGTTTCACTAACTGAACTTTGATAATTTAAAATGTTGACATTAGGGGAAGCTGAGTGAACTCTGGGAACTCTATGTGCATTTTTGCAACTTGACTGCAAGACAAAAATGCTTTTAATATAAAAAGCTTAAAATATTGGGGGGGGTGGTTAAAATAGGATTTATCTCACATTGTTGATATGAGAACAGGTAAGATAGTATGTATTATGTACTTACACAATGCCTGGTACATCTTTAATACGTAATAACTATTAGTTGTTATTAAAACTATCCGAAAAGGAGGCTTAACCGACCACAAGTAAACGAGGAGCTAATCATTAGGTTTACCCATCTGAAGCTGGTAGAGTTCAATCTGTGTGCCTATTTTTACTGGGTGCTCGCTATATCACACAGGTGTAGGTAGTGACTTTTGTTATTTTCAGGCGCCCATACTTAGGAGATGAGATGCTCAAGGCTTGAATTTATCTAGGAGCCAGGCTGCTTCACATGTGCCGTATATACAGTAGGACCCAATTTGGGGATTCTTGATGTGAAATGAACGTGTGAGAAGCTGACTGGGATTGATTGCTCAGGGCAGCGCAAAGATTCCTTTCTGGAACGCAAATCAAAACTCCAGTGAGGTATCACCTCACACCAGTCAGAACAGCCATCATTAAAAAGTCTACAGATAACAAATGCTGGAGAGGGTGTGGAGAAAAGGGAACCCTCCTACACTGTTGGTGGGAATGTAAATGGTGCAGCCACTATGGAGAGCAGTATGGAGGTTCCTCAAAAAACTAAAAATAGAGTTGTCATAGGAGCTAGCAATCCCTTTCCTGGGCATATATCTGGACAAAACTGTAATTCAAAAAGATACATGCACTCTATGTTCATAGCACATTATTTACAATAGCTGGGACATGAAAAAAATCTAAATGTCCATCAACAGACGAATGGATAAAGAAGATGTGGTATATATATACACACAATGGAATATGACTCCGCCATAAAAAAGAATGAAATAATGCGATTTGCAGCAACATGGATGGACCTAGAGATTAACATACCAAGCGAAGTAAGTCAGAAAGAGAAAGACAAATACCGTATGATATCACTTATATGAATCTAAAATATGACACAAATGGACATATCTACAAAACAGAAACAGACTCACAGACAGAGATCAGACTCGTGGTTGCCAAGGCAGAGGGGGAGGTGGGGAAGGGATGGATTGGGAGTTTGGGATTAGCAGATGCAAACTAGTATATATAGGATGGATAAACAACAAGGTCCTACTGTATAGCACAGAGAACTATATTCAGTATCCTCTGATAAACCATAATGGCAAAGAATATGAAAAAATATATAAAACTGAATCACTTTGCTGTACACCAGAAACCAACACAACATTGTAAATCAATTATACTTCAATAAAATTTAAAAAAAAGGGAAATATTCCTTTCTCAGTAGATTTAAAGGCGGCACTAACGTTTCCTATTTATTGCAATGGATTCCAATTTTCTCTTTTTTAACTTTTCATTTTGACCTGAGTCCTTTTAAAATAAATTCATCTGTGTAAACCTAATGGGCAGACTCAAAGAAATATGGGAAGGAAATAAAAATTCTGATGGCCCACGAATTTGGCAACAAACATAAAGGTGGTACATGAAAGAGCAAAGTGTGTGAAACAAGGGTTTGGAGTGTTTCCAAACACCATCATTATTAATGAAGTAGCTTAAATTTCAAAAATACTAAGGAAGCAACATCTTTAGGGCAAAGCGGTAGAAGCTTACTCCTGACATAAGCCAACTTTGCCAAGAATAAATGGGGAAACAAGGAGAAAGCAATTTTAATCTCTAAACGCTTCAATTTTGTCCACTGTAGGCATCAACAGCTGAATTAAAATATACAAGTTCAGAGGCCGGTTTCAGGAACAGCTTCTGAGTGTGCAGGAGGAACTACTCTTAACAGCCACTCGATATTTGTTTCGTGAGGATCAATTATATACCACGGCTAATGCACGCTCAGAGCGCGCGCCTGGCCACAGTACAGGTGGTAAATGCAAAACGCACACCGAGAGGCCTTTTAAGCAGCTAAATGCACACTCCATTACAGATCCATAATGCAGAGTGGACGCTCATCTGCAAATGGATCGAGAGTGAAGAGTTCTTAAATGGCCGGGGTACTTAGGGCTGAAAGGCTGATCCCTGGATGTGCAGTCAGAGCACACACGTTTTTGGGGATTAATAATACATTGATGTGTGTCAGTGTTAATACACATTTACAGCTCACAGGCCCTGCAGCTGAGGGTTCAGCCCATTTGCAGCCACAGATAAAAGGACTATTCTGTCCTTCCTCTCATTAAGGCCTTCACTCCTAGGAAATCAGATTACGCGAGGAAAGCCATTCGAATGCTACTGAGGTTTTCCCTCCTTGAAAGCCTTCGTTCTGAAAAGTACATGGCAACCGTGCGGCAGGGTGTCATCCACCTGCCTCATCAGAGCCCTTCAGAACCGGAGCAAAGGGCTGGCTGCGAGGAACACCAGGCTCCAGTGTCTGCTTGGGCATGTGTCCACGTGCCCCGGGGCAGAGCGTGCCAAGGTGCAAGGCAGCCAAGAGAACGGTCCGGTGGCTTCGTGCTCTCTTCTCCTTTTGTGTCTGACAGGTTTTACCAAACCTTTAGGAACGTATCCATAGGTGGTGTCATCTAGGAATGAGTCTCACACACGCGCGACCAAATCCAGAACTTCAGGCACTGAAAAGAGTCCTAGTCACTGATCAGTCAGCATTCAGAAGGATGGGCATCGCAAATCTTTGAAATACTGTGAGTATCTGAAATACGATTTCCCCAAGCCATTGTGATTTAGCTTTTCCAGAGCGGCTTGACTAATGACTGCCTCTGTCTCAGAACGTCAAGGTAGGATGGTCTTTTAATGAGGAGCACATAAAAGGATGAAAATATTATATGAATGTATAAGTAAATACACTATGACCTATGTAAATAGAAGATGGTAAGACTAAACCCTCCGAGGGCTCACAGTGTGCTCTGCTAAGAGCTTGGGGTGTGTTCTTGCATTCCATCCTCACGATGAAGTTAGGAAGGAATTCCCCACTTCCCCAGAGGAGGAAACGGAGATTCAGAAATGTCAGATCACTTGTTCAAGATCACAGAGATCCTGAATGGCTGAGCTTGGGATTGGAACCCAGGAATGCCTGACTCCTGAGCAAGGGCCTGGAACCTCTCCATCACTGTTTTTCAGACTCACTGGCGGGTGGGGAATCAGCGTAGTCAGTGTATTTCATTTATAAAAAGTGAAACGGTACAGAATAGAAAAGAAACATGAAGTGTTGTTTGTGAAAGTCTCATTTTAATTTTACGGTTGTATTTATCTAGAATGTATACTTGTGTGTGTGTGTGTGTGCACATACCATGTCTAAAAAGTGTGAGAAACTCTGCTCTCCGCTGCACTCGCCTGTGATCGCACTGCTTGAAGGTCAGGCTCAAGGTCTCTTGCTAGCTAGGTAGGCAGCCCTAAGTCCTCTGTTCTTGTGAGAGTCATTTTCTTTCTTATAATACTTTCCCCCCAAGAATCCCAGGGCCCCCATCATCCTGTGCAAAGCAGTGTAGATAAATTAATAATACAATTTAAAACCAATTCAGCCAAGATAAATAGCACTCCCCAGATTAAGGGCATAGCTGGCCAGAATGAATGAAATTTACTAACCCTGAGATGCTTAGTCTTCCATTTCATGGACGTTAATGATTATAAGAAAGGAGCGATGGTAATTCACTTCTGCTTTTACAGGAAATCTAACCATCTCATTTTTAGCAAGTCTTCCTTCTCAGCACACCTCAATGGCAAGGATACCTGCCCTGCTCTCACAGGTATACTGGCCAGTTGTCATACATCGAAGTCTACTCTTTGCCAAAGCATTAGGACGTGTAGCATGCACGGGTTTACAAGATATCCCAGTGGAATTTGCTGGGGAGGCTACTTTGGTGCCCCTTCTCCCACCCCTTCTTGAGAAGCCTATTTTCTATTTTCCAGTCATAGCAGGGAAGTGGTGGTAAATACCTTTAGCACAGTCTACTCCTAGAAATCCTGGAAAGCAGTGACACAGCCCGGACACACATTCGCCATTCCCATGGCAGTTACGTGGACAGTCCTGCACTGAATCTGAAAAAGAGAGAAATTGAACAATTACTTTTTTCTCTGCCTGCTGGTGAAGCCATTTAATAGTCAGCCATCCACTGTTTTTCAGGAGCAGTGGTAGTAACCTCAGGTGCCTACAGAGGACCGGTAGGGAGAAGTGAGTGAAGGAGGAGAACAGGGATGGGTGGGGACTAGGGCAACTTGAACAATGCATGGATGTAACCACTGCTCTCCGTGTGATTAGCCCCGGCAGGAATATGGGGCTAATACTGCTGCAATTTTTGCTTTTTCAAAAGAAACTACTTATCTGGATTTAAAAACTACAATTTTCCAAGACTGAATGCTGGCAAGTTTTTAAACACTGTAAGCCCCACCCTGCCCCAACATCATCCTGTCAATCTGAGATTTGGTCTGAGATGTGGGATATCAGCTTTTAGCCTTAGGGATAGAGAGTGATTCTCCAAATGACAGTGGTGGCTCCTGATCTCAGATTTACAGAGTAAAAAAATCCCCTGCGTTAAAGAAAGAGAAGTCTAAATACGTAAGACTGATCAATTTTGGCATGATTTGGGGATTCTTTAAGTAGTAGGTTTGGGGTGGTACAAAAGGTCTTTTATGCCTAGCTTTTTGCAGATCTTATTTTTCATGAAAATCGATTAGTTCACCCTTGCTCTAACCTGTATAGCCATCTTATTTCGTGATTTACCTTGCTATGTGTACCCTCAAGTAATGCCTTCAAAGGGATAATTTTGGAACTTTTTCATGTTGATTTGGGTCTGCACAGAAGGAGTCATACTCTTTTAAAATTATGATTATTATTAACCTAATTTTGCCTTACATTCAAATAAACACATTTAGACTTTCAGGTTCTAAATTACTAAGATGATCAAAAGCCACTATGCCCCAAAGATGACATGACACAGTCCTTGGGGAGCTGGGGACATTGGCTTGGTGATATGCATGAAAGACTAGGAAGTCTAATTGTCCCTAATGGAGTCACCTGTGAATGGTAAGGGAGGTTTTCCTTTAAACCGAATTTCCCATTTATTCCCACTCTGGACTGAAAAACCAAACCACTCCGTAGTGCTTTCTTTCTATAGTGCTTCACTTCTCAGCTCTCTTCTGCCGGAATCCGGGTGTGGTTGGTTTCCGGCACTAGGAGAACTCAATCAGTGTATCTGCTTTTTCAAAATCAGTATCGAGCCAATTTATTTTCTTCTTCTCCTTTTTTTTTTTTTTTTTTCTCTGGCTGCATTGCGTGGCTTGAGGATCTTAGTTCCCTGACCAGGGACTGAACCCGAGCCCTCAGCAGTGAAAGCACAGAGTCCTAACCACTGGACCGCCAGGGAATTCCCAAGCCAATGTCTTTAGTGTCTAACAATTATCACTGCAGGCTCAACTCCCTGAGGTTGGCAGAATAAAGGTGGGCTGAGAAGCATCTAAGTAGCTATCGATTTGTTTCATCTATTCATCCTCCGTTCCTTCTTTCATTCAAAAAGCATTAGGTTGAATCATATGAAGCAGCTGCTTTTGCAGGTCAAAAAGCAATTTCACATGATGTTAGGAGACAATTTGCCATGGGTGTCTTGTGTTCCTGAATGTCTTATGAGCAGAGGCACTGACTCCTTAGCTCTGGACTATCTTTTTTTAAAGGCTGTCTGTATAGTGAACAGCCTTGGGAGATAGAGACAGTGTCTGTCTCCAGAGCAAAGGGCAAGTTTAGTTACTGTCCAGTATAAATAAAGATAATGTCTCCCTCTGGAGAAAAGAATGAGCAGGCTCACCGCCCATTTGGAGACTCAAGGACAGTAAATTCAGAGTTTCTCTCCTGTCATGTAACCCACTGCCTGTGTAGGTAACACCTGGCTCTGTTTGTGTTGCCCTGTGGGGACTGGGGCTTGGAACTGGCAAATATGTTGATACTGTGGATATTACATTGCTCTGAGAAATAAAGTCTTTTGTCTCTGACCCAGGAGCACCTCCTCTTCTGATAACATCTATGAGACTGTGGCCGGCTACTGTGTGAGCTGACAATTACGGTGAGATCTCAGACCTGTCACAGTCCTTGACATAGGGTTTACTTTTTTTTTTTTTTTTTTTTTTGCGGTACGCGGGCCTCTCACTGTTGTGGCCTCTCCCGTTGTGGAGCACAGGCTCGGGACGCACAGGCTCAGTGGCCATGGCTCATGGGCCCAGCCGCTCCGCGGCACGTGGGGTCTTCCCAGACCGGGGCACGAACCCGTGTCCCCTGCATCGGCAGGAGGACTCTCAACCACTGCGCCACCAGGCAAGCCCGGGTTTACTTTATTAACTGAGCAACTGTTATATGCAAGGCACCCTACAAGACATTGGTGAATACAATGGTGACTAAGACAGACACAGTCCCTACCCTCACAGAACTTCCACTGTCATAGAGAATACAGGCCAAAAAAAAATTTATCAAATCAAATAAAAATTGTGATATGTGCTTTGAAGAGAATAGGACACTGTGATGGGGAGTAAGAGGTGGAAGCTACTGAGAAAGGACAGTCAGGGAGGGCGTCTCTATTCTATGCAGGTGACATATAAGGGTGAGCTGGAACAGCCAGGTGAAGAGTATTCCAGGCAGGGGAATGCCCTGGCGGTCCAGTGGTTAGGACCCTGTGCTTCCACTGCAGTGGGCCGAGGTTTGATCCCTGGTCGGGGAACTAAGATCTGCAAGCCTCGCAGCATGGCCACAAAAAAAAAATAAAAAAAATAAAAAAGCAAGCAAGAAAGAGTATCCCAGGCAGAAGGAAGAGCTGATGCAAAGGCCCTGAGGTGGAAAACGGCAGAACTGAATCCCACGTGGCTGGAGCGTAGCTAAAAAGGAAGAGAGTGACCTAAGATGAGTTGGGAGAAACCCAGGTCATCTAGGGCCCTGGAGACCATGTGGATGAGTTACATTTTATTCTGGGACCAATGGGAGCAAGCGAAAAATTTTCAACAGAAACATGACATTATCCAGCTTGCATGTTCAGAAGTCACTCGGACAGCAAAGTAGAGTTAGGTTCTCACTGAGCATCTGGGTCTGGGCATGCTTTGGTGGAAATCTCCCTGTTCTCCAACCTAACATCCTCAGAGACAGAGCATCGAAGAGAGGAAGCTCTTTGCTACCACAGTCCCAGGGAAAAGGACTACGGTCTTTGCATAGGCTCTGTGCTGGGCTGGAAAGCCTCCTTGCCCTTTAGCTGAGGTATTTATCCTTAAGTCTCAGTTTAGAAAACATTTAGCTTCTAGGCATCTTCCTTCCCTACTGCCCTCAACCTGGGTTTTGTACCCTTTCCTCTATCTTCCCCTAATTCCTATAATTGTCTTTTTACCTATCTGTCTTCTCTCATCAAGCTCCATGAGGAAGAGACCAGAGCTGAACTGATCACCCAGGTATTCTCAATGCTTGGCACACAGTAGGTCCTTGGTAAGTAATAGTTGAAGTGTGTGTGTATGTATGTGTGTACGCGCACGCATCTCAGAGGGTGGGAGAATCCAAAATGAGCAAAAACTGCAGTGAAGAGTATTTTTCATTCAATTTCCCCAGGTCTTTTTTAAAAATTAATTTGTATTGGAGTATAGTTGCTTTACAATGTTGTGTTAGTTTCTGTTGTACAGCAAAGTGAAGCAGCTATACATATACATATATCCCCTCTTTTTTGGATTTCCTTCCCATTTAGGTCACCACAGAGCAATGAGTAGGGTTCCCTGTGCTATATAGTAGGTTCTCATTAGTTATCTATCTTATGTATAGTAGTGTATATATGTCAATCCCAGTCTCCCAATTCACCCCACCTCCCCGCCACCTTGGTATCCAATTCACCCCACCTCCCTGCCACCTTGGTATCCATACGTTTGTTCTCTACGTCTTTGTCTCTATTTCTGCTTTGCAAATAAGCTCAACTGCATCATTTTTCTAGATTTCAAATATAAGTGATATTATACGATGTTTGTTTTTCTCTTTCTGACTCTCTTCACTCTATATGACAGATCCATCCACGTCTCTGCAAATGGCACAATTTCGTTCCTTTTTATCGCTGAGTAACATTCCATTGTATATATGTACCACATCTTTATCCATTCATCTGTCGATGGACACTTAGGTTGCTTCCGTGTCCTGGCTACTGTAATCAGTGCTGCAATGAACATTGGGGTGCATGTGTCTTTTTGAATTATGGTTTCCTCAGGGTATATGCCCAGTAGTGGGATTGCTGGGCCATATGGTAGTTCTGTTTTTAGTTTTTTAAGGAACCTCCATACTGTTCTCCCTAGTGGCTGTATCAATTTACATTCTCACCATGCCACCCCCCGCCCAGGTCTTGTCTTTGAAGCATTTCTACAGTTTTTGAGGAAAGGAACAATTATGTAGTACTGCTGAAATATAGAAGGAGCTCACCTCTCTCAGTCCCCCTTTTCTAACACCCAATTAAATATTACTCTTGAAATCTTATCAGCTTTCCTTTTTGTCAACCTGGTTGGACTTTTGTTGAGGAAACAAGGCAGGTGATGAGAGTTAGCCCAGGAAATGGGATTTTTATACAAGTGGAGGCTGGCCTCCCCGAAATCTGCACCGTGCTTCAAGAATGCCACTCTGTGGTACCCTGAGATGAAACTCATTTCTGAAAGCAGGCTGCTTCTCTCCAAAACACAAAAGACATCCCTGAGTCAAAGGTATATTTAGTGTGATGGCTGGTCAACACCCATCTAACATCCTTCCTTCTGTTTCATATCACAGGGGCTTTCGGCGCTCCTGGCTGCTCTGATGGAGTGTGTTCCGATAATAGATATGTGTGGGAGAATCTCTGAACCAAATAAAACACTGCACTTTTCCCTACATTTCAGGCCAATTACTATCATTGCTCTATCAAGATGTCTGCCCAACTATTAGGCCGATAACCTTTGACTTTCTCTCTGAGCTACAGTCCAGACGAGAGAAATCCTCTGGGGAGAATTGCTATTCCCAGCTCCGACAGGCGAATGAGGGTAATGGCCTGGGGGAAGGGCATCTCACTACCACTGTCTGTGTCCATGTGGATAAAGGCAACAGAGGGCAGAAGCCATTGTTAGATAACATGGCCCCCAGACAACTTGCTGTGTGGACGGGGAAAGGGATTTATCTGGCTCGAATCCAAAGCAATCCAGTGGTTAAGAGCACAGGCTCTGGGAGAGTTTGAATCCTGACTCCACCCCTTACTAGTTGTGTGTGACCTTGGGCAACTTGTTTAACTTCTCTGAGTCTGGGCTTCCTCAACTGGAAAACAGAATATTGGTAGTAATGACCTCGTATAACTACTCTATGGGTTAACTGATCTAGACCCCAGAAGGGCCAAGTCCAGGAGCTAGTACATGGTCAACTCTCTATAGATGTGCCGTTGTTACTGTTTTTGTTATTAACCATTCCACTGAGTCTTTATAGACTCCAGCTAAGCCAGCTGCTGTGTGTGGGGTTTGCTGTCATGTGTATCAAGTCTTTGCATTTAAACACAAGGCGAGTGCATGGACCTGGAGATTGTCATACTGAGTGAGGTCAGTCAGACAGAGAAAGACAAATATCACATGCTCTCACTTACATGTGGAATCTCAAAAAATGGTGCAAATAAACCTATTTACAAAACAGAAATGGAGTCACAGATGTAGAAAACAAGCTTATGATTACCAAGGGGGAAAGGGGTGGGGATAAATTGGAGGATTGGGATTGACGTGTACACACTACTACATATAAAATAGATAACTAATAAGGACCAACTCTATAGCACCAGGGAACTCTACTCTACTCTGTAATGACCTATATGGGAAAAGAATCTAAAAAAGAGTAGATATATGTATATGTGTAACTGTCGCATTTTACTGTACACCTGAAACTAACACAACATTGTAAATCTACTATACTCCAATAAAAATTAGAAAAAAAAGATTTACAAAAAGTTTTTTTAAAAAAACACACAAGGTGACCAAAAGGATATCATTTCCCATCATGTTCTTAAGCAAAAGATTGTTCTTTATCTTACCATCCCAAACTAGCTCTAAATGTGTTGCCAGTTTCTTTCTTTTGTGATCTGGTTTTTATCCTTTTACATTATTTTTTTTTCCCCTCATTGGTACATAACATGCTCCTGGGAACTTTCCCTAATGGTGGAAGACTTCTCCAGTGACTTTCCTGATACAAAGTTTATGCCATTAGTGTAGAGCAGGGCTTGGCAAACTTTTTCTGTCAAGTGACAGAGAGTAAATATTTAGGCTTTATGGGCCAAACTGTCTCCACTGCAACCACTCAACTCTGTTGTTATAGCTGCCACAGACAATTTGTCAACAGATGAATGTGGCTGTGGTCCAATAAAACTTTATTTATAAAAATAGGCAGTGGGCCAGACTTGGCCCATGGGCTCTGGCATGCCAAGCACTGCTTTAAAAGGAGCATTTGGCTAACCCTGTTAGGGTCAATCTTTCCTTAACAGAGGGACTAAGCGTTAACTTCAATGCTATGGTAAATACCAAATCCCACCTGATTTTGTACCATTCTGAAGTTGTGGCTGCCACCTGAATTTCAGGTTCTCTTTCAAGAATCAGGAAATCCTTCAGAGCAATCCATGAAACTAACAGAGAAGTTCTTAACATGCAGTCAATAGAAAAACAGCTGTACAAGATGCGCTCTTAAAAAGTCATCAGCTTGGGACTTCCCTGGTGGTCCAGTGGCTAAGGCTCCGCGCTCCCAATGCAGGGGGCCTGGGTTCGATCCCTGGTCAGGGAACTAGATCCCACGTGCCGCAACTGAAAGATCCTGCGTGCAGCAACTAAAAGATCCCACATGCCGCAACTAAAGATCCTGCGTGCTGCAACGAAGATCCTGAAAATAAGACCCAGTGCAGCCAAATAAATAAATAAATATTAAAAAAAAAATCATCAGCTTTCAAGAGTGACTACCAGCTCCATTCCAGACAGGTTCAGTACGTGAAGTCACATCATCCCTCCCTTCGGAGATATCGTCATTACCTTCCCACAAACGATGAATCTGAGGCTCAGGGAGTTTAGTGACTCTCCCAGGTAGGATGTGGGAAAGAAAAGGTAGGATTTAATCCTGTATCAACCATCTTATCTAGGTTTCTCTAGTGAAACTTGAGGTCCACAACTAAACGCTGCTGGGACAACATGGCGTTGCAGAAAGGCAATGAATGAGGCCCAGGAGTCCATGCCATTTCCACCATTTCCATATCCTGGGACCTTGAGGGACTCAGTTTCCTGAACCTCAGTTAATTCCTCTGTGAAATGGGTCTAAAAATCTGCCCTGATTCAGAGAGGATCAGTTATTATCATTAGTAAGAAGATTAAAACCTAATGACAAAATAAATGTTATGAAAATTATTTATAGGTGATATATTGTTAAAATTCTTAGGGCTTCCTTTAGAAAACCTCATGAAATATTCTCAAAATAGTGGCACTCCTACAGGTTTGTATGCACATATAAGGGGAAATTTTGGATAAAATCTTAGCTTTTCCTCAATGGCTACTAAAAAGGACTGCTATAAAACATGCCCCAAATGACAAGTGCTTAATTAAAGCTTTTTGAGATTTACCAATTTGGGAACAAAGATACGATTTCTTTCTTATGGTTATATCCTTTTCCTGATTTATTTTTCAGGTTTTTAAAAAAAAATTTAGTTTGCGCTTTCCTTGATTCTTGAGAAAAATTGTGACCCGACACAAACGGTCAGTATTTACTGGCTGCTTAGGGATTTACACCTGTAACATTTCATTTACTCCTTACAGTAGCACTATAAGGAGGGACTAGTTAGTTCTGTTTTACCATGAGGAACTGAGGCTGACTAACGTCCAATGATTTGCCTAGGTTGTGTGGCCAGGGCTTGAGCCAGGTGGTTGGAGCCAAGCTCTTCACTGCAACTCAAGCCCCGGTACTCACAGTGGCTTTTTCATGATTTAAGTAGCATTCATATTTTAATCAAGGCTAGTTTTAGGTGGATGACACTATGAATCCTAAATTAAGGATGCTGGTTTGGTCCCCTACATAGTAGGACCACCTTGGAAGATGCGCCTTCAACAGAGAAGCCAGACACTTCCATCCTTTCCTTCCTGACATATCACCTCAGAGATCCCGTACCTACCTAAGACTACAGTGTTGAAGGAAACCATCTCTTTGTCTTTGCCATCATTGTAGAAGGCCAGGTGCCACAGGCCCACGTCCAGGTACTGGACAAACACGGCTTCGTTTTGAACCAGGGTCTGTATGCTCCGGCGTTCCCTGGGTGACTCGACCACGCTCCATTTCTCCTTCCCGTCCAGACGCTCCATGAAGTCATACTGGGAAAAGAAGAGAGCATGTGACACAGGGTGCAGACCTGGTCCCATAACAAGCACCTTCCCCTCCAGCCCCATTAGTTAACTGAGAGATACTCCTGAGTACATTTTACTATAAGCTCATTTGATTGTAAGTAAAACGAGAGTCATGAAAGTTGTAATAATAACAGTCACCATTTATTATAATTATTGCTAATAGTTTTATGACTATAAGGCCATAATCTCTTTTCAGCTTTTGTGGGTTTTTTTTCTGTGTGTGTGTGTGTGTGTGTGTGTGTGTGTGTGTGAGAGAGAGAGAGAGAGAGAGAGAGAGAGAGAGAGAGAGAGGGATGGGTTTTTGTTCCAGTCCCTACTGGGGTGTTATAGGGTACATAGCATATGCCAAGTATAACTTTTTAATAATTCCCCCAATTCTGAATTCCAAATTGCATCTGGCACTCAAGAGTTTCAGGTAAAGAATTATGAACCTATGTTACCAGATACCCTTGACTGATCGTTCACGAAAGGAAGGTGGTAGATCAGAGTAGTTAAGAAAGAGGGCTGAGGGGCCAGACTACCTGGGAGAGAACCTGGAACTTATTAGCTTCACCTGTCCCTCCCTCAATTTTCCCATCTGCAAAACTGAAAATAACGGTACTTATGTTATAGCTTGTTGTGAGAAATAAGATCATATTGATAACAGTGCCTGGCACAAAGCAAACACAAAATACACGCGAGCTGTCATCACCACCACCATCGTCGTCATCATTTCATTCAACTCTTGCAAAACCCCTGTAAGATTGGCACTATTGGTATCTTATTTTACAGATAAGAAAACTGAGGCTCAGAGAAGTCCAGCAACACATCAAACGTCACCCAGTGACCAAGTGAGCAAGCAAAAATGTGGACCTAGATCTGTTTAGGTGCAGTGCCCTCACAGTGCCTGGCCTCCCATCGACCAGCAATTAACTATGAAACTCTGTTTCAATGGAAACCAGGCTCAGAACTGGAAGCAATCAGTGGAAGACAGAGTGGTGGGTGAAGGCAACCAGGAATGGGGTGAGGGGAATGGGAGAGCAAGTGTGATCCAAAGGGGCCTGTCCTAGGGAATGGTGAAATCCTGCGGCAGGCAAGTGGGAGCCACAGAAGATCCTTGAGCAGTGACTGACGACGTGATGGGAGGAATGTTCTGAGGAATTCATTTGCAGGCAGGCTATGAGGTGTTCTAGAAGAGGGAATGAAAAGAAGCAGAAAGACCAGTTAGCAAGCAACTGCAGAAACCCAAGTGTGAGGTGACAGGCGTCTTGATTAGGACAGTGAATGAGGAAAGGGGACAACTTTGCAGGAACATTTCTAGGGAAGAGAGGACAGGGCTTGACCATGGGCTGGACAGAGAGGATGAAGGGAAAGGCAAAGAGGACACCCATGTTTCTTACTTGTTGATGAGAAAATCAATAAGACCCCAGCAGAAATGCAATCATCTTGCGAACTCTTGGGAAATCATTCCACAGGAAAGTCATTTGCACCTTGACTTCCAGAGAACATTCAAAGTGTAGGTCTTTAGCAGATAAAAACCACCACTGTGGGATTAAGCTCTCTCTCACCACTTTCCCTGCCATAAAAAGGGTTATGTGGGTTACTGACATCCACTGTAACCCCTTTCAGGAACTTCAAAGAATGAAACTCCAGGAAATCTACTAATGGGACTTCCTTGTCAGCAGAATCGCCAGCTTTTCCCAACTGAAATGTGATAATTGAAACCAAAAGAGTCTATAAGCTTAGGTACAAAGGTTTTGCTGTCAGACAGACCTGGGTTTGAATTCTGACTGCCATTTGCTACTGTTTGAAGTGAGGCGGATCTTTCACCCTCTTCCTGGTTTGCATACTAGGGAATAATAACACCCACCTTTTGGGGATGTTATAAGGATGACATGAGATAATGCTTAGGGCAGTGCCTGGAAGATAATAACCATTTTATGAAGTACCTTGTGACTCTGAGTCACTTATTTGCAAATCACAAGGATCGCAGAAGAGAAGCACATGGTTCTAGCTTTTGTATCTGGGGGCCTGGCAAGGGACGTTGCGTAGGAAGTGGAAATCTCCTCCATCTCTCAGGAAACGAATGTTTGTATTTAGCTTCCCTCTACCCCAGAGCCTGTTGGTTGCAGCTGTCTTTATGGGATAAAATAAATGATCTGCAGTGATATGACAAACTGATGCTCCTTTCGGAGCCCTTTGTAACCAGAGCATTTGTTCCTTAGCAGCTTGTAAATTTCCGACTACCCAGACCCATGTCTACAAACTGCTGTCAGCCGGTGCCGAGGTGAGAAGGATATAGTTCATTTGGGGTCCAGGTTATCACTCCCACGAGGAAAAGTTGGGGGAAGGTGGTTACTTGCATGGGGCCATTGCTCATTATTAATTTGGGCATCAGTCATCTCTTGCTGAACTGGCTGCCCAGCCCAGGGGCACAGAAATGGCTTAGGACCAGCAGCAGTGCACGCTGTCCAACCAATCAAATGACTCTTGGAAAAGGTATTTGTCAGAGGAGAGAGCGGACATCTATTTTGGCCGGCTCCTCGGAGCCCCTCCACGGAAGTACGGAGAGCAGTTTTCATTTAAGGAAGAATCTGTGAGCCAGGGGCACTGGGACATGTTGGTCTGAGGTGTCCCAATCCTGTATCTCTTTGTTGTGCTTTATTTTCTTCAAAGCACTTATCACCCTCTAAAATGATACAATGTTTTTTTTAAAAAATAAATTTATTTATTTATTTTTGGCTGCGTTGGGTCTTCGTTGCTGTGCACGGGCTTTCTCTAGTTGCGGCAAGCGGGGGCTACTCTTCATTGCGGTGGTGCGTGGGTCTCTCATTGTGGTGACTTCTCTTGTTGTGGAGCACGAGCTCTAGGAGCACAGGCTTCAGTAGTTGTGGCTTGCAGGCTCTAGAGCGCAGGCTCAGTAGTTGTGGCGCACGGGCTTAGTTGCTCTGTGGCATGTGGGATCTTCCCAGACCAGGGCTCGAACCTGTGTTCCCTGCATTGGCAGGCGGATTTTTAACCACTGCGCCACCAGGGAAGCCCTGATATAACGTTTTTATGCTTATTGTCTGTCTACTCAGAAGAATGTAAACTCCAGGAGGGCAGGGATTTCTTCTGCATGGTAGAGTGGTTAAGCCTGAGAACTTCGGAGCTAGACTGCCTGATTAGAACCCACGCTCTGCTGCTTACTTGCTGTGACACTTGCACAAGCTATTTCAGTTCTCTGTGCCTCAGTCTCCTTATCTTTAAAATGGGTATAATTTCAAAACATAACAATAATACAGCAAAACACTGTTGTAAAGATTAAATGAGTCAAACCATGTAAAGTGCTTAGAATAGTCAGTACTCAGTATATGGTAAACACACCCTGAAAGTTTCTGCTATCAGGATGATAATTCATTGCTGTGTCTAATTCATCTTGAGCAGAGTTTGATCAATAAATATTTGTAAAATATCAAGTGCATAAATTACTGAATCTGTAAATGAATTCCATTGAAAGGAAACTAAGTTGCCATGTACTGAAGGTTTTGTCTCCAGTAATAATCACCTGCCCTCCCTTGTCTTCTAATGTGCTTTCCTGAATAGAAGAGAAAGGGGCAGAGTTACAGGCAGCAAGCCTCAGTCATGCACCACCAGACGTGCACGTGATGGACACTGTGGCCCAAGGAATCTGCCTATAGATCATCAAGATTTGAGAGGTGACTTTAGACGGCCATTATGACTTCACCTTTTCAATTCTCAGTGGAGGGACTTCCCTGGTGGGGCAGTGGTTAAGAATCCGCCTGCCAATGCAGAGGACACGGGTTAGAGCCCTGGTGCGGGAAGATCCCACATGCCGCGGAGCAGCTAAATCCGTGCGCCACAACTACTGAGCCTGTGCTCTAGAGTCCACGAGCCGCAACTACTGAGCCTGCGCGCCTAGAGCCCGTGCTCCACAACCAGAGAAGCCAGCGCAATGAGAAGCCCACGCACTGCAATGAAGAGTAGCCCCCGCTCGCCGCAACTAGAGAAAGCCGACATGCGGCAACGAAGACCCAACACAGCCAAAAATAAATAACTAATTAAATTAAAAAATTCTCAATAGGATGATGTCCAATGTACACTTTCTTTCTTTGGACTTTCTTTGCTCCGTCGCTTGTCTTCCCTCTTTTCCTCCTTTGACACTGTTCCTTAGTGACCACTGTGGTAGAGATTGACGGTCACTGTCTGTATCAGTGTCTTGTTCCTTTCCAGCTTCCTTGCTTTTATGTGGGAGCACGTGACAGTGTTCCCGTCAATGGAACGTATGCTGTGGGATGAACTCCACTTCTAGACCCTGCCATAAAACGTTCTGTGCCACCTCCTACTTGCTCACTCTCCCTACCTATCTGCCTCTAGAGAGAACCAGAGTTCTCTTAAAGCCCAAGATGATGGAGTCACAAGATAGGAGTGGCCTGGATCCTAGATTAGCACTTGGAGGGAAGCTGGAAATACTGACACAAGCAAGCGATAAACACTTACTAAATTAGGCCACTGACACAGAAAAAAGGGGTAGTGGCTACCAGAGGGGAAGGGGGGTGGGGGAGGGCAAAATGGGTGAAGGGGGTCAACTGTATGGTGATGGATGGAAACAAAACTTTGGTCGTGAGCACACTGCAGTGCATACAGACGCTAAAATACTGGGTTGGCCCAAAAGTTCACTCGGTTAATGAATACATTTTTCAGTAAAGTTCTTGGTGAAAATGAAAAATGTGTCTTTTATGTTTACTTAAAACTGAACGAACTTTTTGGCCAACCCACTATAATGTTGTACACATGAAAAAAAAAAAATCAAGCTACTGAAATGTTGAGGCGTAGCCTCAACATGTGTTGTTATTTGTGTTATATGTTATTTCATGTGTTATTTCAGCACAGCCTTCAAGATTTCTTAACCTCATGCTTCTCTTCCTTCCTGGTTCACCTCCCAAGATTATAGTAAAGTACCAGCAAATGTTTCCACTTCTTAGGGGCGGTGGGAGAGAATCACCCAGGATGGCAGCATCTTCTGTCGGCCGAGTTCCAACCTATTATGTGTAGGGTGTCTATCTATCCCAGTCTGCCCAGGGATGTCCTAGTTTCCATCTCCTCTGTTCCTCCTTTCACTCTTGAGAGTGCTCCCGTTTGGAATATGTAGTTACCCTCCTCACAGGTTACCATATACCAAGCAGCGTCACATAGCATCATTCACGGCTGCTATAACCCGGGGAGGGTTGGAGGCTAGAAACACAAGGTGGATCAAGGCAGCCAGATGCAGAGACTGCTTTCCAGGGCAGGGAAAGCAGAAGCACAGTGACAAGCTGGTTTGCATGGAGGCCATCTGGTTCTGGAGAGCCTCTGCTCTCTAGGAATCCTAGACGGCAGCCTGGCTGACACTGGGAAGAGTCCATCTTCCAAGAACTCAGACCCTGGCCAGAGTTGCTTTCTCATGCCCCAGCACTGGGGATTGATAACTCAGGCTTAGCACCAGGGACATCTGTTTCCTTAGCTCCAGGATCCCATCATGATCAATTCCAGGCTGTTGGAGGACCGTGCTGTGCTTGAAGGACTAAGAAGGTTGCTTCCTGGCACGTTCTGTCTGATAGATCTGCAGAGAGCCTTGGAAGAGGATCAGAAGGCCCGTGACCCAACCCCGATGGGGGATGTGTGTGCACAGGCTGCCTGCAGGGCCAAGTCTGTCTCTCAAGGCAGCTGGCCTCTCTTGACCAGGCAGTAAGGTCACCCAGAGGGTGACAGCGCCATAACCCCTGATAAACTCCCCCTCTGTCACGGAAGTTCTCTTCTTTCCCTTGGCCTCTGGAAAACAACGCATGTTGGCATGCAGTGTGAGGGCTGTGCCTTTAAGTCATCAGTCATAGCCCAAAGTGGCATGAAAACACAACTTTTACGAGTGCTTGAGGGACAAAGAAAGAAACCACAGGAAATATCTGATCCAATTTTCAATCTGCCCCCTTCTTGGCAGAGACCGAGGAGGAATGGTAATTAAGACAACTTAGTGGGTTTCCAGAGGAGCTGGAGGAGAGAGCAGAGGGGGCTGCACCGCTGAGCAGGGCCTGTCGCTTTCCCAGGAGGGAAAGCGTCCACAGGCAGGGAGCGCGCAGCTGAGAGATGCTTCTGGAAGCCATGCAAATACACACCTGCCACAGAGGACAAGGTTAAAGACAGATCCATCACCCTTCAGGAAGATGTTATTACTGGGTCCAGGATCCCGGGAAAGTGGGGCGGGGGGCGGGTAAGTAAGTTTCTTGCTATTTGGACCACCTGCTCGCTGAGGGCCCACGTGGACAGGAGCAGCGGCGAATGCCGACATTCCCACGGAGGGCCTGCCGCGCCTGGCCCCGCGCTGGCTGCATCCCCGGCCTCCTGATGTCTGATGTTGATTCTGCCTCAGACGGCAGCGCACACACAGCAGTCGGCTGGATGGCAGGGAAGCAGCATGTGTGAGTGAGGGCTGCTCGAAGCCACATGACCACAGAGTCTCTGGTGGCATCTGGTGACAACTGGCAGTGGTGGGTCGCTCCTGGGGGCCTGTGCATCTCTTTCCACCTCCAGCTAGGCCCGTGGCAAAGTGGGTCTGGCTGATTCCTCATTGAAAGCTCTGCACCACCTCTTTTCTCTCCTTCAAAGGGCTGAGTGCTCCGGGAAGCGTGGAAGGATGAGGGTGGTGGGCCGTGCTCCGGTGGGGGTGGGGGGCTCCCTTCCTTCCACGTGGCCTCGCGTGTCTTTTCAGTTCCTACTTACAGTGTCCAAGTCACTTCATTAGATGCTGACTGGCCCAGTGTGGGCACTGCTGGGCTGTCTGTCCACCAGCTATGCGAACGAGCCCCTAAGCTTCTGGGAAGGAAATAGCACCTGTATTTGCGGACTGTAGCAATCATCATGCTGGGCTCCATCGTGCGGATCAAGCAGCCTGAAATTCCTTACAGTAAGGAGCAGGGGAGACTACATCCACACAGGTGCAACTCTTGATTCCTTCACCGCACGTCCTCTTGCAGTGGCGGAAAACGTAATCATCGAAAAGAAGAAGTACCTATTTTTTTTCTAGGCACTTGCTATGTGCCAGGCATAATGGCAAAAGCTGATATATGGTATCTCATTTCATCCTCCCAGAAATCTTATTCTCCTCCCCATTTCTCAGGAGAGAACAAAGGCTGCTAGAGAAGTTAAGAAACATACCCAGGGCCACTGACTGTGGTTGGTGGCCAAGCGAGGACTTGAACTTGGATTTGCATGAGTCTTAACGGTGGGAGGTCGCCTTAAGTTTTCCAAGAACCTGGCTGTAGCTTCCAGCATAGCTGGTGGCTGGCCTGGTTTATAAATTTCCTAAAGATGCCAGTGAGCAGCGAAGGGGGAGGAAGGCAGAGCCCAGGAGTGCTAGCGTCAGACTTGAGCAGAGTGGGTTGGGCACTTGAGGACAGAAAGATGGACCACTGGAGAAGATGCAAAAAGAGGTCAAGAAAGTTCTGGATGGTTTTGCTGGGTGCTGGCCATACCTGGCCCATAACTTCCTCTTGCCCACCTCCAAACTTCTCTCTCCTTGTGTTCCAGCCACACTGCTCTCCTCTCTGTCTCTGGAATATGCCAAGCTCATCCCAGCCTCAGGGCCTTTGCACAAGCTCTTCCTCCTGATCCTACAGCTGCCTGCTTTTTTTCTTTCCATTTTTTTTTTTTAACAATTTATTTATTTTAGTTTTGGCCGCATTGGGTCTTAGTTGTGGCACACGGGATCTTCGCTGAGGCATGTGGGATCATTCATTTCAGAGCGGGCTCTTCGCTGTGGCACGCAGGCTTCTCTCTAGTTGTGGCTTGTGGGTTTTCTCTCTCTAGTAGTGGCACGCGGGCTCCAGGGCGCATGGGCTCTGAGGTTTGCAGCACATGGGCTCTCTCGTTGAGGCGCGCGAGCTCAGTAGTTGAGGCGTGCAGGCTTAGTTGCCCCGTGCCATGTGGGATCTTAGTTTCCAGACCAGGGATCAAACCCGCGTCCCCTGCATTGGAAGGTGAATTCTTTACCACTGGACCACCAGGGAAGTCCCCAGCTGCCTGCTCCTTTTGTCAATCATGCCCGCCTAAACACCATGACCTTAGAAAGGGCATCCCTAACCACCCATTCTAAAATGCTTCTATCACTTCTCCTTTTCTGTCCTCAGCAAAAACTCATTGAAAAAAACCTTGTCACTTATCTGCTAATTTATAGTCCATCTCACTACTCTTTTTTTTGTGTGTGTGGTACGCAGGCCTCTCACTGCTGTGGCCTCTCCCGTTGCGGAGCACAGGCTCGGGACGCGCAGGCCCAGCGGCCATGGCTCACGGGCCCAGCCGCTCCGCGGCATGTGGGATCTTCCCGGACCGGGGCATGAACCTGCGTCCCCCGCATCGGCAGGCGGACTCTCAACCACTGTGCCACCAGGGAAGCCCCATCTCACTCCTCTTGAACACAAACTTCTTAAGACTGGGAGACCTTAGAATAACTATAAATGGCATGTAATCTTTAAACATTGTGAATCACTATGTTGTACACCTGAAACTTACATAATATTGTACATAAACTATACCTCAATAAAAAAAAACCCACCAAACAAATAAATAAATGTTAACCAGCTTTGAATCCAGAAAAATAAATAAATAAATAAGTAGGAGGTGTGTCTGTTTTATTCCATATGGTATCCCCTGGGGCCTAGAGCAGTGCCTGGCACGTAGTGGGTACTCAGCAAACATCTTGACTGAATGAATGTAAACCTTTAGGCCCAAAGGAAATCGTACCCAGAGTGGAGTGTATACCAACACAGTGGAATTTGGTGATACAACTACTGAAAGGACATAACCTCTTTAGGAAAAGTTCTTAGGAATTTTTAGTAAACAGTTTTCCTGAGTTTTGTTTGCTAACTGCTTGGATGATACTACGAGGTAACATTTAATGAGGCCAGGCACTGTTCTAAGTGATTCGCACGTACGATCTCATTTAATGCTTATAATAGCCCCAATGAATACAAATCACTCTCCCCACTTTGCGTATGAGGAAACCGAGGCACAGAGAGGTTACATCACTTGCTCAGGAGTTGGTAAGTGGCAGAACTGGGCTTCACACCCAAGCAGTCAGCTTAGGAGAGCGTGTCCCGAAGCCGCTGCATTCCAGGCCAGTGCACTGAATAAACAGGCAGCCGGAACGTGGTGCTGGTCAGCCTTGCTCCTATGGGGAGATCAAGGTTTACCTTCCTGTCTTTGGGAAAGAGAATCTATGCTGTGTGTCAGGGTGGGAGGGCCTCCGATGACAGAAAGGGGCTCTTAAAGCAGCCTGCAGGACTGTCAACAGAATCATACTCAGGACACAAGTTGCTCTGTGTTTTGGACTCCATTGCCCTGACCCGGAGTATCTCTTCCCTCTTGGTAGGCTGCGCTGGTAAGACAAAGACAGGGGTGCCTGGGATTCAGGGGGTACCCCGCCCATCTGTGATGAGATGGAGCCATTTTACTAATCTTATTGGGGGAAAAACTGTTCTTCAACACACTGCTTAAGCAGAAAGCAAGAAACCAAGGAACGTGAGGGCAGGCGGGACTTTTCTGGGAGAGACAAAGGAAGACATTTTTGGTTACTGGAAATAGAGAGGGAGCTAGAGAGAGGTAAAGGGAGGGGAGGTGAGAGCAGCAAGATGTTGGGGACCACCCAGGCCACAATGTGGCCTCTTCCTGTGACCCCTCCCCACACTCCCAAATCCAAGAAATAAAAAAAGAGAAAAAAACTAAGGGAAATTGTTAAGAGCCTTGACGTGATGGAATTTCTTATGGAAACCAACAAAGAGAGTGAGCATCTTTCCTGGATATCACGGGGCAAGAAAGCAGAGATCAGAAGATACACGAGGAAGAAGCCACAGGAACTCAGAAATCATGGGCAGGACGACAGGGCACAGACACACTGAGCACCGAGCAGGGAGCCCCAGCCAACGTCTGGTTTCCCTTGGAAGGCTTGAAGGTCTCTAGATTGGGTTCACAGGAAAGAAAGATCTGAAGCCCCGCTTGCAAGCCTGTGTCTTGCCCAGGCCTCATGCTACAGGGGAAAATGAATGTAAAACTATTGGTTCCATCAACAAACATTGAGCACCTACTGTGTGCCTGGCCCTCCCTGCTCTGGGCCCTGGGGATCCAGCAGTGAATCCTATGGCCAAGGTTCCTGCCCTCCGGGGGACTGACATTGCCTCAGGGGAACAGAATGCCACAGAGTGACGAGGGCTATGAATAAAAAAGGGCAAACCAAAGACAACCCAAACGCCCATCAACAAGTGAGCGGACAAGCCGATTATAGTGCAGCCATACGACCGGACGTCTACTCGGTAATAACGGGGATGAGCCATGGATACACACAACAACATGGGTGAATCTCATTGGTATTAGGCTGAGTGAAAGAGGCCAGACACAAAGGAGCACAGGCTACCCTGTTCATAAAACTACAGGGAAGACAAACCTAACCTCTAGCGGCAGAACGCAGATCAGCGGGGGGCTGGTATGAGGTTGCCATGGGGCCCAGGGGAGCTTCTGAGGGGTGGCAACGCTTTATATCGTGATTGTGACGGTGCTTACTCAGACACACTTTTCACATTTTAGGAATCAAACTGTACGCGTAAAATGTTGCATTGGGTGGCTAGTCATTTATGGCTAAATTCAGTTGACTGAAGCCAAATAAAGTAGAGTATGGGGATAAAGCAGAAAGGAGTATCCAGTTTTAGAGCCCCTTGTCGGGAAAGGGCTCACGGAGGGCATGGCGTTTGGGTAGGGGCCTGACAAAAGGAAGGAAGGAGCCACCTGAATATCAGGGAGGAGCATTCCAGAAAGAGGGAACAGCCAGTGCCAAAGCTACGAGACAGAATGAGCTTGGCATGACTCGGGGAGAGCAAGCGGGCCAGCACCGCGGAGTTGGAGGGAGTGCGTACAAGACCGCGGGTCTGCAGGCTGCAGAGGGGACCAGCAGGCCACAGGGATGGATGCGCCCCCTACAGACCACACTGCTGTCAGCCCTGGAGATGAGGCAGGGAACCCGACAGTCTTTGCCCTCAGAGAGCTGGCCTTCTAAAACTTCAGAGTTTCCTTTCAGTAGGACGGTAGCCCGACGGAAGGTCTGCAGAGACGGATGCTCTGACGAACGGTTATAAAAGATGAGACCAGACCCTTTTTCTGTAATAAAAAGAGAGCTTCTCACCCGGTGTGCTCACTGTGTCTGGTTCCCTTGAGGGCCCTCTGGAATTGGCAGGGGCTTTGGCGGTTCGCTGGGTGAAGATAAGCAGCTGATGGGTCCTGCCAAGCCCCACCCCCTGCCCACCAACTCCGTTATCAAGCCTAAAAGTGTGGTTTTCGAAGGAGTGTGTTTTGAATGTCTGGGATGGGATGGGGGGAATGTAGGGGGAATGCAAAATGAATAGAAAAGGATCGACTGTTACTGCTAAAGAGCGTTAGCACCAACTCTAATACCATGGTGAGATCCCAGCACGCCTCCTTCTCAGAGGTGTTTCAGAGGGATTTCCACGAGAAAGACAGATAAACTTTATCATATATATTTTTTTGGCCACACCATGTGGCATGCTAGGATCCGACCAGGGATCGAACCCGTGCCCCCTGCGGTGGAAGCACGGAGTCCTAACCCCTGGACCACCAGGAAAGTCCCAACACGGACAAACTTTAAGTAATAAGGCCAGGCCAGGGCAAGGCAGGGACAATGCATTCCCTGGTAGGTGGCCCTTCCTTCTTGGGAATTCTTAGAGGGGCCTAATGCCAGTGCCCGGCAGCCACACAAGGGCCAGCTCTGCCTTGTCCACTGCTGCAGCCCCTCGACACACGGCACATAGTAGGTGCTCAATAAACGTTGGTGGAGTCCACTGTTATGGTCTGCCTCTGATAGAATGATGTATCTATCTGAAGACAGGGTCTTCTTGGGAGATAGTTAACCCTCTCCCACGAAATTTTCGAGATCAGGGAGAAACAGTTGAAAACCCTAAGTCCTGATCGCCTATTTTCAAGACTTCCCCTCAGTACATAAAAAGTGTGTGTTCCCAGTTTCAAGGGTAATTCATAGCTTTGTGGTGTTTGACCACTTTTTTCCTTTTATTTAACGTGGATTCCTAGCAGGGGCTGTGTACACGCTGTAAATCTGCAACAACTCAATCCAGGGTCACAGCTACTAAACCTCCAGAGGGGCTGCCCTCCTTGGTCCCTCCTGGCCTTGTAAGAGCCAGTTCTGAAAGGAAAAGCTATGTCCTCGTTGGTAAGTGACGGCGAAAGAAAAGCACCATTTTTAAAAAAGGACAGTCGTTATGTGAAGCTTCGACACAGCCCATACAAAAGGGGAATCTTCACTGCCCTCGGCTCGGAATGATCTTTCCCTCTCTTCCCTTTCTCTTTATCTGTTTAACTCACCTTCTAAGAGTCAGCTCGGGTAGCATCTCCTTCAGGAAGCTGTCCTAGAATCCTGCACAGGTTAGAATTGGTGGCCTATTTTCATGGTCTTCAACTACCTGTACCCAACTCTTTAGCTAACATTTGATGAGTTTATCACACAAGGGACAGGAACAAACTTCATAAATGATACATGGCATTGACTTGGAGAAATGTACAACAGAATAGCGCTAGCAGGATGCACGCCGTCTACCCCTCTCCCAGCCCACAAAGAGCTGGGCTCGGGCTGGACACGACTGCATGTGCTGTGCAATGTGCCCCAGGAGAGGCACCCCGATCCCCCGCCACCTCGTATATTTATAAAAGGATTGAGAGGAGACAGGAATCCTGAGTTGTTTCCAATCCTTCCAATCCTGACCGAGTTGGAAGACCCTGATCTTTGCAATCTGGATTAGTCTTGAGGAGGACCAAGGAAAACTCAGTTTGCAAACCAGCGCTGGTTTCTGCCAGAGACCTTGCCATTTTCTCCCTGTAGAGACCTCTGGTTGCTAGGTTACCTGCGAGTGAGCGGGAAGGGTCATAAGCAGTCAGACGAATCGACTGATCTCCATGGGGTGCTTACTATTTCCTAGGCATTAGCTCATTTATTCTCACAACAACCTGATGAGGCACAGCCCTCATTTTACGGACGGCAAAGCTGAATCTAGACAGTCTCATCCACAAACCTCCAGCTACTACAGAGCAGAGATAAGATTCAAACCCAGACCAAGCTGATTCGGGAACGTCAGTTCTAACCTTCCACCCGGTACCGCATCTTCCAGCTCTCCCTACATGCTCCCTACATCTTCCAGCTCTCCCTACAATGCTGCCGTTGTTGCTTAACTTGTCAGGTCCCTATCTTTTTAAATGCCTTTCATCTCTGCATCCCCAGTACTGACATTCAGTGAATATTTGTTGAGCACACGAATGGACTGATTTCATATTTCGTCTTCCCACAAGGCTCTGCCCTCATCATGCTGCCTTTTGATCCAACCCAGGAGAAGGGTGGAAGGGACTGCTCTGAAGACCTAGTCAGCCACAGTGTATGGGTCAAGTTCAGCAAAAGTGATGAACATCTCAAGGCTATTCCAAGATGTGCCAAAGCTCTACCACGAGGTCAGAAGAATGGAAGTTTTTACCTCAGTGCCTTTCTGATGTGATTTCTTATTTACTGCACATTCCCATTTAATTGTCTTTAGACAGTGCTTTATCAACAATGTCACATTTGGCCCCGTGCCCTCCTCAGATCAACAGGAGGGTCTTATGTGGGCTGCTTGTGAAAATAAATCAAATGTACCACTGAGGAGAGGGAGTAAACTGGGAACGTGTCTAGTCACAAAATGCCTTCCCGAGCACAAAAGCGGAACAGAATCATGGGCACTGGTGGCTTCTCTCAAAGCTGGGCCTAAACCTTTCACCAGGCTGCACTGTGACCCTGGGCAAGTTACTTCAACTCTCTGAGTCTCTGCTCTCTAATCCCTAAGATGTGGACAGTAAAATTTCCTACCTCTGAGGGTCACTGTGAGTCCAGCCCAGCTCACAGTAAGCACCAGATCAATACCAGCTATTCTTATGGCTGTTGTTATTGTTACATAAGTGTGATATATTGTAACTCCTTTATGCTAGCAATTCTACTCTTAAGAATTCATCATAAGGAAATTATTAAAAACTAAATAAATATTGAGCTGCATGAGGTACTTGTATATTTCGGAGATTAATCCTTTGTCAATAGCTTTGTAGTATAGTCTGAAGTCAGGGAGCCTGATTCCTCCAGCTCCGTTTTTCTTTCTCAAGATTGCTTTGGCTATTTGGGGTCTTTTGTGTTTCCATACAAAAACAAACAACCCAATCCAAAAATGGGCAGAAGATCTAAATAGACATTTCTCCAAAGAAGATATACAGACTGCCAACAAACACATGAAAGGATGCTCAACATCACAAATCATTAGAGAAATGCAAACCAAAACTACAATGAGGTATCACCTCACACTGGTCAGAATGGCCATCATCAGAAAATCTACAAACGATAAATGCTGGAGAGGGTGTGGAGAAAAGGGAACCCTCTTGCATTGTTGGTGGGAATGTAAGTTGATATAGCCACTATGGAGAACAGCATGGAGGAGATTCCTTAAAAAACTAAAAATAGAACTACCATATGACCCAGCAATCCCACTGTTGGGCATATACCCAGAGAAAACCATAATTCAAAAAGAGTCATGTACCAAAATGTTCATTGCAGCTCTATTTACAATAGCCAGGACATGAAAGCAACCTAAGTGTCCACTGACAGATGAATGGATAAAGAAGATGTGGCACATATATACAATGGAATACTACTCAGCCATAAAAAGAAACGAAATTTATTTGTTGTGAGGTGGATGGACCTAGAGTCTGTCATACAGAGTGAAGTAAGTCAGAAAGAGAAAAACAGATACTGTATGCTAACACATATATATGGAATCTAAAAAAGAAAAAAAGAAAAAATGGTTCTGATGAACCTAGGGGCAGGGCAGGAATAAAGACGCAGACGTAGAGAATGGACTTGAGGACATGGGGAGAGGGAAGGGTAAGCTGGGAAGAAGTGAGAGAGTGGCATGGACATATATACACTACCAAATGTAAAATAGATAGCTAGTGGGAAGCAGCCGCATAGCACGGGGAGATCAGCTTGGTGCTTTGTGACCACCTAGAGGGGTGGGATAGGCAGGGTGGGAGGGAGACGCAAGAGGGAGGGGATATGGGGATATATGTATAGGTATAGCTGATTCACTTTGTTACACAGCAGAAACTAACACAACATTGTAAAGCAATTATACTCCAATAAAGATGTTAAAAATTTTTAATCTATAGAATGAGTTATTTTTGAGGCATTTAAAATGAGTTTATGGAAGAATATTCAAATTTAGAAAGTTGTTCCCTACTTATCATTATGCAAAGAATCAGAGTAAAAAGCGTATGTATGGTATGATCCTATATTTGTAAAAATGATTAATGCATGTGAACAGAAAATATACTAAAAATGTTAATGTTTTCTATTTTTCCTATCATTGGCATATATTCTTCTTATAATGAGAAAACCACAAATAAAAGTTATCTTTTAATAAAACAGTTGGAATTTGTTTTGTTTTGTTTGTTTGGGAGCTTGTGGGGTTTGCATTACGGATGCTTTGAAAAACATGATGATAGCTTATACCATTTCTTTGTGCCAGTCCAGTTGTAAGTGCTTTATAAAGATTACCTCGTTTACATCTAACAACAATGCTATGAATGTATAATATTATTATCTCCATCTTATAGATGAAGTAATCAGGGCACAGAGAGGCTGAGGGACTTGCCCAAGGTCACACAGCTTGGAAATACTGGAGGTTAAAATTCAAGATCAGGCAGTCTGGACTGGTCCACACCCTTACGCCCATGCTTATCTGTGTCTGGAACAGCTGCATAGGCATTCCACAGAATGCTTATTTAAACTTTATTTTTGTGTATTTATATGTTTAAAAAATTATATTTAAATACCCTCCCTGACTTGACATATACAGTAGGATCTAGTTATCTGAGGATATTTGGAATTAATAAAAGGCCACTTAACATGGATGCTCTTAACATTGATTGATTCGGAATTTACCTTGAAAAGTAAAACTGTAATTATGAAAGTATTTTTTATCTGATATCTAGGAATATTCAGGTTATACTTGCAACGACGCTCTAATTTTTAGGATGAACACTGAGCTTTCCTACGTACACAAACATGCGACACCAAACATTTCATTGTCCCTCCACTTCACTGACTGCAAAATGCATCCTGTTTTCAGAGATGTCAAAAGATGAGCATCGTGTGTATCTCAGAATTGATGAAATACTCGAGAACAATGCAGCATCCCTGTAGCTTGACTGGTGCAACACAATCCAATGTACACATACTGGAGGTCTCCATCAAATTTTCCAGGACCTCTCTTTACGATATTAGAACCGCCCTCTTGGAAGCGCTGATTGTGTCACCTTCCTTGTCACTTCTCTCTGTCACAGTATTTAACTGTGCTACCTCAGCCAGATCTGCATTTACCAAGGCTTCCCTGGGCACTTACAGGCAGATCTCCAGCATCACTTTTGTTGACTTAATGAAATTCTCGTCTTGGGCTTGAGTTGTAATTTTACTCTGTCAGCATTCATGTTGACATTGTACTGCAGGATGTTCCTGGAAATGACTGCCGGCAGAGAGGAGAAAAAGGAGGTGCCAGTCTGCTGTGTTCAGTGCATACCAGCTTTGTGACCCTAAGCTCTGCCTCAATTCTTTCATCTGTAAAATGGGGCTGCTCCTAATGGTGCCTACCTCACAGGGTTGTTGTGAAGAGAAAATAATTCATGTGAAACAGTCCTTGGCACACTGGAGCCCTCAAATAATGCTGACTATTATTATTATAACTAGTGTTAAATGGGGAGGGATCTCTGAGTGGAGAACATTTTTATAAGAGATCAGATGACTGATAGTAATTTTTGTCTTCTAACATCTTTGGCTTCCCTACAAACATCTGTACTGAGGGGGGCTTCAATGAACATCTTAAAAGCTGTTAATTTTTGTGAAGATCTTTTCTAAATATCTCTGAACACAGATCTGAACTTCTGTTACTCTGCTGTTTATTAGAAAACTTCAAGATCTGCACTGGGCTTTCTCTGAATCCACCTGATGTGTGTCTGCTCAGATAAGGTTGTATAAGCAACTGTGCTGGTGGATCCTGCAAGCAAATGCCAGGCAGAGCAGAGGTTCAAGTTCATGTCAGGATGTTAAACCACGAATACAGTTTCAAATGAACATGTAACTGCACCCCAGTGTTCCCAGTAGCACTATTTACAATAGCCAAGATATAGAAGCAACCTAAGTGTCCATCAACAGATGAATGGATAAAGAAGATGTGGTGTATATGTACAATGGAATACTACTCAGCCATATAAAAGAATGAAATTTTGACATGTGCAGCTACATGGATGGACTTGGAGGGCATTATGCTAAATGAAGTAAGCCAGACAGAGAAAGCCAAATAACGTATGATATCACTTATATGTGGAACCTAAAAAATATAACAAACTAGTGACTATAACAAAAAAGAAGCGGACTCACAGATATAGAGAACAAACTGGGAGTCACCAGTGGGGAGAGGGAAGAGGGGAGGGGAAATATAGGGGTAGGCGAGTAAGAGGCACAAACTATTAGATATAAAATAAGTTACAAGGATATATTGTACAATGTGGGGAATATAGCCAATATTTTCTAATAACTATAAATAGAGTAGAATCTTTAAAAATTGTGAATCACTATGTTGTAACCTGTAACATATAATATTGTGCACGACTATACTTCAATTAAAAAAAAAGAACATGTAGCATGTTCCACAATGGTGTTTTTTTTTTTTTTTTAATAAAGAGTTTCACAGCTTATTTTAAGTTTGGGGTGCAACCTCTCTACTTCTGTATCTAAGGCAAGGGATGTGAGTAGATATTTTAAGTGATTTAACCTTGAAACGATTATTTTCTATCTCTCCTCCTTCAAGCTTGTGGATCAATTTAATTGAAGACCAGCCAGAGCCTGTAAGGGAAATGATGAAAGAAAATACAGTTGCTCTTTGCAACTGCTTATATATATTCACTGTGATTTTTCTCAAAGCTGTGCAGACAAAACAAAGTACATAAATAAATTGAATCCTGAGAGTGCTATAAGATTAGAGTCATCATCTATAACCTCTTAATGCTTGTTTTACTCAAAATAGACTCAAGCTTGTCACAGACCTACTTTTCTTAAAGACAGAGAGATTACTAAAATTAAGAAAAGTATAAAGAATATGGTGACAAATCACCCATATTTCAACCACTCAAATGAATAAATGTTAGCATTGTGTCATATTTATTTTCAGTCTTTGTACGTGTGTGAGCAGGCATGTGTCTTAGAGATGGGGAAGGGCTTGCCTTACCTTTAACGTTTTATTATGGATAAAAACAAGTACTTTTTTTTGACAGGAGGCAAAATACACAGAATTTACTTTTCATTCTAGGGTGTGGCAGGCAGATGATCCTTCAGGAAATTTTATTTTATTTTTTATACAGTAGGTTCTTATTAGTTACCTATTCTATACATATTAGTGTATGTATGTCAATCCCAATCTCCCAGTTCATCCCACCTTCACCACACATCCCACCGCCCTGCTGAACAAGTACCTTTTTTTTTTTTTGCGGTACACGGGTGTCTCACTGTTGTGGCCTCTCCCCTTGTGGAGCACAGGCTCCGGACGCGCAGGCTCAGCGGCCACGGCTCACGGGCCCAGCCGCTCCGCGGCATGTGGGATCTTCCCGGACCGGGGCACGAACCCGTGTCCCCTGCATCGGCAGGCGGACTCTCAACCACTGTGCCACCAGGGAAGCCCTTTGAACAAGTACCTTTTAAACCTAATTCTCAGTCCTGTTCTCCTCACCTATTCCTACGGGTGACTAACCTCATGAGTTTAGTTTCTCTCTCTGTGTCTCTGTCTCCATCTGTATACATGATTATTAACATACACACATATAAACATATACATATATATACACACACATACAAACATACATATACAGAGATCAAAACATTACAATAATAAATATGGATTTGAATTATAAACCATGCTGATACTAATAAAACTGTCACATTGATTTGTTTTATATATGGGGTTCTACAGAAGATTTCACTTGAAGATTAAGGTCTTTGTCTGGAAAATTTGAAACTCTTGACTTACAGCACCTCTGAGACTCTGCTCAGTCAAAATATGTGGTTTGGCGCTGCCCCCTTTTACTCATCCCTGCTTTCTCTGTTTCTGTCTTTCTCCCCGAGTTCCATGTTCTCAATAATTGACTTTTTTGAAAAACATTCAATGTGCCCTCCCCGTGCATGCCCCTCAATACAAGGTCCCTTGTAAAACTCAAGCATCTTCTGAGATTTTTCCTGCTTGGTGACTGCCCAGGAGGGTACCCACTGATTTAATTGGCAGTTTCCATTCCTATCAGGAGGCCACCAGATAATCACAAGGGGTGTCCTGAGAAAGACCTTTCCAAAAGCACTTTTAGTCCAATAAAGAAGAAACCAACATTCTCTTGGTTTCACAAACTCTTTCTCCATACCTCAAGCTCTTTTGCAAAGGAAGGGTCTGAAAAACATGCCTGTAAAAATATGCCTTCCTTCAAAATGAAATTAAAATGCTATGTGGTGGGCTATGCAAGCTGACAGCCCCAAACCCTGGTATTCTCTCCCCACTAAGATCCCAGAACACAGCTCTGCAGGAAGACAGAAGTCCAAGGAGAGCCTGTCTGCCTGGATCATGGGCACTGGACAGGGGCATAGTGACAGAAGCAGGCTGCTCAGAACACGTGGGCGTCCCACTGACCCACGGATCCAGTTACTTCCACCTCTAATGGAAACTGTGTGCAGTTGACTTGCTTGGGCAAGAGAGAAGGGGACAAGGAAAGAGGGAATTCATTTTCAAACAAGGCTCTGAATTGGAAAGGGATAAACCGAGCTGGCGAACAGCTAACCCCACTCATCGCTATTTATAAATCTGCTTTGAAAAAATGTCATTTAGGGGAATTCTGCTGAAGAGGACAATAGGAATGTTTGCTCGGCTCATTTGATCTTGGTCTGCACATGCTCGATCTGCCATATTTGCATTTTTTTGGTATGATCATGGGGCAATTTGTGGTCTCTTAAATCGTTCCCTTCTATCGTTCAATGAATGTGCGGATAGTTTTGCTTCCCATCCCACAGACACACCTCAGAGTAAAGCACTGGGGTTGACAGTGTCTGCTTCCATCTTAGCGTCATTTAATCCCTACTACCTGCCTCTAATCAACCCTTACAGCTGGAGCTGTAAGCCCACCCCACACGTTCAAGTTGCCTCTGGAAGTGACTGGGCTCATGGCTCCATCAGTCTGAGTGATGAAATGGGCGTTTTTAATACTCGCTAAACAGGATTGGGGAGAAGGTGAAGTCCCAGCAGACCTCCCCAGCGTTAACTGCATCTTGTTGGTTCGGTTAATCATGTACCTAATTTGCCGATTATTGACTTGTTCTCACGCAGGATTTTACTTGGCTTGACATATCAGTAGCAATCCGTGATGAACTGTCAAGTAAACCTGCTCCCTGCCTTAACCATCCAGATGCTCACTTGCATCAACAGCTTCTGAGAGTTCCTTTGATCCCTAGCACTGCATCCAGGTCAGATGATGATGATGATGACGATCTTTAAGTCTCACCTGTTTCCCTTCTAGAACTGGGCTCAAGCAAACCTGACACAGTTTGTAGGATTCCAAATACTCGGCAGGATGGACTAGGCTACCTTACATACACCAGCCCCATGAGAATTTGAGTTGGTAGGTTGACAATGGCTTAGATCAACTTTTGTTTTTCTTTTTTGTCTAGGTCTTAAAAAAATGGAATGCAGGGCACCAAAATGCTGCATTTAAAAGACAATGGGGGGCTTCCCTGGTGGCGCAGTGGTTGAGAGTCCGCCTGCCAATGCAGGAGACACGGGTTCGTGCCCCGGTCCGGGAAGATCCCACATGCCGCGGAGCGGCTGGGCCCGTGAGCCATGGCCGCTGAGCCTGCGCGTGCGGAGCCTGTGCCCCGCAACGGGAGAGGCCACAACAGCGAGAGGCCCGCGTAAGGCAAAAAAAAAAAAGACAATGGGGGCTTCCCTGGTGGCGCAGTGGTTGAGAGTCCACCTGCCGATGCAGGGGACATGGGTTCGTGCCCTGGTCCGGGAAGATCCCACATGCCGCGGAGCGGCTGGGCCCTTGAGCCATGGCCGCTGAGCCTGCGCGTCTGGAGCCCGTGCTCCACGACGGGAGAGGCCACAACAGCGAGAGGCCCATGTACCGCAAAAAAAAAAAAAAAAAGACAATGGGATAGCTACCTTTCTAACAGACAAGGATTAAACAATGATATCCAGTTTATGCAAGAGTTCAAGTAAATAATACGGGCACTTACTGCCGCTGGTGGGCAGGAGAGTAGGGAGGGTAATTGGTATAAACTTTCAGAAGGAAAATTTGGCAATTAGTATAAAATCCGTAAGGGTTACTTTCAGGAAAAGAACTAAGGGTGTACACAAAGACTAGCCATGAGGACAGGTCTCCCAATATTTTATCGTAAGGCATAAGGGCCTTTCATTGGGATATCTGGTGCCCCTCTACCCAGGAACCTCAGAGGACTGTAATTCCAGCTCCATGGAAGTTAGGATCTGACTTGCTTTGGTCCATATGAGAAGGGCTTAAATGATATGTGACATTTCCAAGCCGAAGTCTTTCGGGATTGGTGCATAACTCACCATCTTCTCCTTCCTTTGCGATAGGGTACTAGTTATGTTCCTGACAGTGGAAATTCCACAGGTCCGTGCTCTTGAATGAGACTGACACTGAGCAAAGCCCAGTATCACCCAAAGTGAACACGTGAAGTAGGATGTTCCCAACCTCCACATGTTTGCCATTTGGGGCTGGATAACTCCTTGCTGTGGAGAGTTCTCCTGTGCGCGTTTAGCAGCAGCCCACCTGCCACTGCCTGCCAGGAGCAACCTCTCCCCAGGGTGACAACCAAAAATATTTCCAGACACTGAAGAATGCCTCTGGGGTAGGGAAGAATTGCCCTGTGTTGAGAACCACTGATATAAACAAGAAATAGCCTCTGTTGCTTTAAGCCACTTAGATGCTGAGTTTTTTTTGTTTTTTTTTATACTGCCACTGATATCTTTTTTTTTTTTTTTTTTTTTTTTGCGGTACGCGGGCCTGTCACTGCTGTGGCCTCTCCCGTTGCGGAGCACAGGCTCCGGACGCGCAGGCTCAGCGGCCATGGCTCAAGGGCCCAGCCGCTCTGCGGCATGTGGGATCTTCCCGGACCGGGGCACGAACCCGTGCCCCCTGCATCGGCAGGTGGACTCTCAACCACTGCGCCACCAGGGAAGCCCGTGCCACTGATAACCTTTTACTATAGCAAAAACACTACATAACTATTCAGCAAAAGGGGACTGCTTCCAATTACGGGTGTTTTTACTTCCTTTTGTTTTTCTGTGCTTTTAAAATTTTTCTGTAATGAAAACAATTTGTCCTTTGATAAGAAGAAAAAAACGAGAAAATTAATTTTATTTTAAAAACCTATATTTACATCATTGCTTATCGACAGACAGTATTGACTAGGGCCACGCAGGATTTCTAAGTACAGTGAAACACTAGTGTACCATATCTTTATATTGTGTTTCTGTTTGCAGAGTGTTTTCCCATCCTCCCTTTGTTGTGGTAGGGGTAGTGTAATTATAGCAACACTGTGAGGCAGGGAACACAGGTAGACAGGGAAACTGAGGCTAAGAGAGGTTAAGGCGCATGTCCGAGGACACCTGGTTAGCACGTAGCAGGGACTCCATCCTCAGTTTTCTAATTCCAGGACCTTCTCCCCTATGCCATGCTACCTCTGTACTGTATCGCTGTAGAAAGCCACGTTCAAAAAGTCAACTGGGACAGACTCTGATTCTTTGGGAAATTTAAACAGGTAAGAAAGGATTCTCCCCTGTATTTAATATCCTTGGACAAGGATACCAAATCTTGTAGGCACTTGGTCAGAGCATGATACTCAATAAAATTTAAGCACAGCCATTCATGCAATGCAGCCAAGAGAATTTCATATTCCTCCCCCTCCCCGCTTCTTCCTCTTTCTCTCTTTTCAGCTCAAATGAGTCACCTTGGCTAGCCTGCCAATCCCCATAGAACGTATGTTCCTTGATAGGATATACCAATAGAAATGAAAAATTCTATAATGGTTTGAGACGTGAGTTAGTCACCTATCACTGCGAGGGGCTAAGCTCCATCTCCTCCAGGAAACGTAGCTCATCAAATGGACATGAAGGCACGTTATGATAGCGAACGATCGTGAGAATGCGTGGGGAGTCGTCTTCTCCTCTCTTTCTTTTTTTAAGAAGCGCCCCTGTATTGTACCTGTCTTGTGCATTCTAAGCATCTGCACCTTGTCTTGCTTACCGGACCCTCCGACGCATGCTAAACTCCCAAATTGGGAGCTGGACGGCAACCCTCTGTGCACACCTATTCATTTCCCTTCCCATGAAATGGGAAGGGGCTGTCCCCGGAGTGGAGCTATTTTGAGAGGCCGATCACTAGAACAATCACCGGCTTAGCAGGAGATGGACAGCGTGGTGTAGCCACAAAAGAAGGAGAGACATTGTCATGGAGGGTTTGAGTCCTGAATGTCAGAACAGCGGGGAACCTGGGAAGAGTACGTTTCTGCCTGCTGTCCACTATCACTCAGTTTCAGAGGGTTACCTACTTGACTTGCCATGATCGCTGGCCCTTCCATGATTCTGCTCAGAGCATGCAAGCGAAGGGGGATAGCAGTGCTTCAGAACAATGTCTAAAGGGAGAGGTTCCCCCCCCCCACCCCCCCGCCGCAAAGCTCCTGGCATCCAAGGGGCTGATAGGGAAGTTATGCTCAGCTGTGCCCAGAGGCATGTTCCTACTTATTCCAATAATGCCAACAAGTAGATTTCACTGCTGTCAATCTTTCATTATGCTACAGTAGAAAGAGTGGAGCCTGAAGGTCAGGGAGACCCCCTAACAATTTGCATAACTTCCCAGACCAGCACCCTGCACCTGGCCAGAAGTTACAGAAATGCCTCAGGGACTCCTCTTAGCTGAATCCTTCTCTTTCTCTTGATGAGAATCTCTTTAAAGGACAGATGTGATTTTTGTAACAGGAGTTCTGCTTGGTCATGGGCTACGTTAACTCATCTCTAGATAATCAGTGCTTAGACCAATAAATATTTTTCTGGATGGATGGATGGAGGACTTATTGATTACCACTTTACACATTGATCCCTATAGCATGGGCTGTGTATGTTAATATAAACCTACACAGCTCTCCCTGCTCAAAAAAGAAGTAGTCCTTTTAGTCCCTTATATCGATCGTTTCAGGCTGTAAAGATGGGACTGCAAATAAATTTCATCTTGAGAGCCAACACCAGTCAATTGGTGGTGGCTGCCTTTAGGGTTCTCTTGGAGGTATCTGTGCACCGAGTTTAGTGAGGAAAAAGTGCAGTCGTCGATTAGCAATGTCTGCTGTGAGCTAAGGACAAAGAAATGGTGGCCTGACTGCTTTGCATTTGCCAATGGGTTTAAAGCTTTAAATTCTTCCAGTTGAATTTTTTGGATGAATACCTTCCCAACACATGTTTAAAAAGGTCAGCTTTGGGCTTCCCTGGTGGCGCAGTTGGTGAGAGTCCGCCTGCCGATGCAGGGGACACGGGTTCGTGCCCCGGTACGGGAAGATCCCACATGCCACAGAGCGGCTAGGCCCGTGAGCCATGACCGCTGAGCCTGCGCGTCCGGAGCCTGTGCTCCGCAATGGGAGAGGCCACAACAGTGAGAGGCCCACGTACCGCAAAAAAAAAAAAAAAAAAAAAAAAAAAAAAAAAAAAAAAAAAAAAAAAGGTCAGCTTTGACTGGATATAATGGGTGGTTAAGGGTGTTTTTCCCTCCACTGCTGTACTTTCCTAAGGTACTTCTTTATATACTTGCTGGATTTGAAAGCAAATGAGGCGGGAAAACACTGCTTGGTTTTCCTTAGGATACACAATTCTTATTGGAAAAGAAAACCAAACTAGATGAGGGTGAATTTATCCCAAGTGGGATGTATAAGAAAATCTCTACCAGGAAAAATGAAAGGAGGGATGAGAAGAAAAACAATGAAATCCATAATCTAATCTAATCTTGTCATTCCCAACGCTGGGAATAATCTCACTTACGCAGTGTCAAGCACTTCCCAAGGCACTTAGTACAGGGGAAGCACAGGGAAGCCACAGAGAAATGGTTGCTGAATTTTGGTTAATGTTACGTCACTCTTTTCAAACACAGTGGGATGTCTCCTAGTGATGTTTTAACAAATAACTAGACCCCTTGAACAAAAAGTACCCAAGGATGAGCAAAGGTCTGGCAAAGGTGACGTCATCAGGTGGGGAGGTAACCGTTTTCTTTTTCTGAGAAAGAGTTCCCATAACATAAATTTAACCACTTTACAGTTTGGTAGTTTTTAGTACATTCACTATGTTGTGCAACCATCACCGCTATCTAATTTCAGAGCATTTACATCACCCCGAAAAGAAATCCCAAAGGTATTAGCAGTCAGTCCCGATTCTTTCCTCCCTCTCCCCTGGCAATCACTAATCTCCTTTTTGTCTCTAAGGATTTGCCTATTCCAGACAATACAAATGGAATCAAACGATACGCAGCCTTCTGTATCTGGCTTCTTTCATTTAGCATAACATTTTCAAGATTCATCCATGTTGTAGCATGTAACAATATTTCATTCCCTTTTTTTAAAAAAAAATAGTTCATTCCCTTTTATGTTTGAATACTATCCCATGGTAGGGATAGATCACATTTTGTTTCTCCATTCATTAGTTGATGGACATTTGGGTTGTTTCCACTTCGGGGCTATTATGAATAAACACTGCTATGAACATTTGTGCATATTGTTAGATGAGAAATAAAGTTTTCAATTCTCTGTAGGAATACACCTATTAGTGGAGCTGCTGGATCATACTGTAATTCTTTGTTTAACTTTTGGAAGAACCATTGAATTCTTTTCCACAGTGGCCCTCCGTTGTACATTCCCACAAAGCATACAGGAGGGTTCCAACTGTTATTGTCCATCCTTTAGTTATAGCCATCCTAGTGGGTGTGAAGTGGTGTTTTGTTTTTTTTTTTTAAACTCATGGCTATATCAAGCATGTTCCTACCTGGGCATGAGACGGTGGAAGTCCTCTTCTTATGTAAACACCGAAGAGAGCATCCTTCCCGAGGGAGATATTGAACTTTAAGAACTGGGGTTGACTGATGTGAATCTGTGATCTCCAAAACACGCCAGGTGGGACTTCTTGGGTCACCCGCCGACCAACTTCCGCTTCGCCACTGTCTATGCTGCTGTTCTTCAAGAACCAGGGCACTGGAAGATAGGAATTGACACCAAGTCCATGACATGTGTACACATTAGTTGGCTCTACATTTCTGTTTGATTATATGCCAGTAGTTAAAAAATATATGATGGCGAAACCCATGGCAAATTTCTCTTTAGGTCACAACTTAAAATATCTAGGTTTTAAATAATAATCCTAGAAACTCATACCCCAGGGCATCTGAAATATTGGCACAGTGCTTGCTAAACTTGAGATTACTCTTTACTGATCAACTATCATAAGAGCTGGAGTCTGATAAGTACATGTAAACTCCAAATGTGAGTGGGATGTAAAATGATCAGTAGGAAAGGGGAGAGTGATATTAATTTGGCACCAGATCTAATTCTTGCAGCTGTTAATTATTCTTTCCTGCCACAAACAAGTCCAATATACTCTGACATTCTCATCAATTAATAAAAAAGAGCCAGCAGTGAACAAACATCAGTCCAAAATAAATAAAATAAATAAAATAACCCAACAGAAAATGCTGACTTGCTCTAAGGCTGACCCAACATTGGGTGTCACCCCTTCCTCGCTTAAGAGGAGGGACTTAAGAACCGTGTGGAAACCACACCCCTCTCACGGTGACACTGGTGCATCTCTGTTGCGTTATTTGAAATCACTTGTATAGGAACCACTGGTTGCCCATACTCAGCAACCTTCAGAACTTTAATAATAGGAGTTCCAGAAATTCCTATTTTAAAAGAGGGTTTCTTAATAACAACGAACTAGCCAGGGTCTCCTACACTTCGGAGGGTGGTTTCCTTTATGAACACAGAACTAAGAAAAAGCTGGGAGTTACTAGAAGTTGCCCAAGAAAAGTTAACTGATCTCTCAGGGCCTCATTATCATCCTCTCTAAAATGGGAACAAAACCTTGATGGAAGCTAGTTTTACATAGGTCACTTGTGATTCCTTCAAATGGATTCTGAACTTGAAAGGAAATATAAAACCACCATCTCCTATCGTCTTGAGAACTTCTAAACCAGTTGAAACCAAATACAGAAAGAACTGAAGACATTTTGGTTTTGAGGGTCTTTTCACTTTTTCATTGATCACTTTGGCGGCCTTGTGGATCTAAAACTTCTTCAGTCTCATGGGCAAAGGATGGGAAGCCAGCTCCCTCCTGCATTCTGTAATGGACGCACTCTTCTGAATATATTCATCTGTATTTGGCCACAATCCATTGCGAAAGGTTTGGATGGTCAAGAGAGATCATAAGGTTGCAGAAGACTGGCATGAAAGGCGAGTGAGGCATTCTGACTTAGCTGACCTGGCTCTGTTACCACCTAGCCACTGCATCAAGACAATACTCATAAATGCTTGGTGCCGGTTTCTCATTCCGGAAAATGGAGAGGTGACATTCTTGGATCCCTAAAGGTTTTCCATATCTAAATTATAAAAGAAAAACCACAGAATGACTTGAGGGTGTAAAGTTATTTTTTTCCCCATGTTTAGTTCAATAGTGGATCAAATACGAAGTAAACAGGGGCTTAAAATAAAGTAGAAGACACGCTGCTTTGGACCTTAAGAAGAAACCCTCCACCTCTAGGATAGGGAACAGGCTCCTACAGGAAGTTTGGAAGCTTCCATCACAAAACATTGTTAGGAAGAAAAGAAACTAGTAATCCTTCGTGGGTCAGCTCTTTAGATGGTTTGCTCCTCAAACATTTTTATGTTGCCTATCAGATATGAAGTACTTTCCTGTAGGGGAGGAATGCTGCATAGCGTGTAAGAGCAGAGACTGGGCTGAGACTGCCTTGGTTCAAACCCCAGCTTTGATACTTGATAAAGTGTATCCATTCTCTGTGCCTCAGTTCCCTCCCTTGTATAATTGGGACACTATTATTATTTATTTCATAGCATTGTTAGGAGGATTTAATGAGTGAACCCATGCAAAGCTCTTCGACTAATTTTTGGCACAAAGTAAGCACTAAATAAAAATTAGCTATCATGATTATTATTATCGGTAAGGCTCTAAGCCTCAAAAGCATATTGTTTATTTTGCTGACATAATGACATATCTAGGGGGAACCACTTGTTATCACCAGTTGATCAGAAGCTCTGATTATTATAAATTAAAAACGCATTTGTACTTAAAAATGCTGCTTTGGAAGGGCTCCTCTCCTCGCCAAATTAAGGCCTTTGGAGGAAAGGATACAATAAAAAGGATGCAGTAAGGAAGAGCTGTAGGAAAAAAAAAAACCAGCCCTGGGGAAGAATAGTTTAGGAGTCTCTGATAGAGACCAAACGTAACCCCAGCAATCACAGTGTAGCAACAAGTTAAAGAAATGCACTAAAAATAAAAAAGAATTCTAAAGAAATCACTCATCTTTAAACTTAATAAAATGAGCTTTCTTTCGTGTCTGTTGGGCTTTCAGGGGTTGCTGGGTTAATGACAGGCTATGAAAAAGTAGCAGGGAATCGGCACCCACGAGCCCACTAATCTGCTGTTGAAACTTAAACGGATTTTGATAATGTCAAACCAAATGAGGACGCCAGAGGTGGCGAAGAGGCTTCCAGGGAGCGGCTGCGCTGGAGAAATTCTGACAAGGCGCCTCAGGGGGTTCTTTTTTTTTTTTTTTAATAAATTTATTTATTTTTAGCTGCGTTGGGTCTTTGTTGCTGCACGCGGGCTTTCTCTAGTTGTGGCGAGTGGGGGCTACTCTTCGTTGCGGTGTGCGGGCTTCTTATTGCAGTGGCTTCTCTTGTTGCGGAGCACGGGCTCTAGGCACACGGGCTTCAGTAGTTGTGGCTCGCGGGCTCAGTAGTTGTGCCTCGCGGGCTCTAGAGTGCAGACTCAGTAGTTGTGGCACACGGGCTTAGTTGCTCCGCGGCATGTGGGATCTTCCCGGACCAGGGCTCAAACCCGTGTCCCCTGCATTGGCAGGCGGATTCTTAACCACTGCCACCACCAGGGAAGTCTGGGTTTGGTTCTTACAGTAGTGGGGTCCCCCTTCTTTCAGTAGACCCCAACTTCAGGACACTGAAGTCAGTAATTAGCTGCTCCCGCCAATGAGTACAGGCTGACTTCTCAGTAGTCACACTCCCCCACCAGGGTTTCAGATGTCCCGCCCCTCATGTTCCATCCACCAAAGGAGGCAGTGCACCTGGGGGCTGAAGTATAGGTTTTGTAGCCAGACAACTGGGTTCAAATCCTGGCTCTGGTTCTTCCTTGCTGTGTGACCACCAGCAATTTGCTTAACCTCTCTGGGTCTTCATTCTCTTTTTGTTAAAATGGGAACAATAATAGTAACTATCTCATAGGCTGAGAGTAACAAATGGAAGTACACAAAGAAGGGCCCTAGCATATAATAATAGCAAAATATATGCTAGTTACACTGAATTAAATAAAAGAATGAAAAACGATAAGGGAAATGTCTGGCTTTTTTTTTTTTTTTTACCGTCTTCATTGGAGTATAATTGCTTTACAATGGTGTGTTAGTTTCTGCTGTATAACAAAGTGAGTCAGCTATATGTATACATATATCCCCACATCCCCTCCCTCTTGCGTCTCCCTCCCACCCTCCCTATCCCACCCCTCTAGGTGGTCACAAAGCACCGAGCTGATCTCCCTGTGCTATGAGGCTGCTTCCCACTAGCTATCTATTTTACATTTGGTAGTGTATATATGTCCATGCCACTCTCTCACTTCTTCCCAGCTTGCCCTTCCCACTCCCTGTGTCCTCAAGTCCATTCTCTACATCTGCATCTTCATTCCTGTCCTGCCCCTAGGTTCTTCAGAACCATTTTTTTTTCTAGATTCCATACATATGTGTTAGCATTTGGTATTTGTCTTTCTCTTTCTGACTTACTTCACCCTGTATGACAGTCTCTAGGTGCATCCACCTCACTACAAATAACTCAATTTCGCTTCTTTTTATGGCTGAGTAATATTCCATGGCTTTCTTTTCGGAGTAAAGGATTTTCAAAAAGACATTGTGTGTATATGTGATATGCATGTATATATTTATATACATGTATATGTGCATATATGTGTATATATATGTATGTATGTATCTATCAAGGGAGAGGGGAGAGTCTAACTCTTCTAGAATAGACTTAACTATGGGAACAAGCTTAAAATTGGGAGTCAGGCTCTGTTTCCATTACTGATTTTTGGTGGGACTTTGTAGAAGCCTGTTTGGTTATTTTATTGATTAGCTTAGTTTATTGAAAATCCTGCTTTATTTAGTAACACTGAATTTTTTTTTTTTTTACAGTGTAACAGGCATCTGGTTTATTTATTTATTTTTTACATCTTTATTGGAGTGCAATTGCTTCACAATGGTGTGTTAGCTTCTGCTTTATAACAAAGTGAATCAGCTATACATATACATATGTTCCCGTATCTCTTCCCTCCTATGTCTCCCTCCCCCCCCCCCCCCCCTTTCCCCCCCCAGTAACACTGAAATTGAGATCCAGTCAGCTATACCTTCACACTGAAGCTCTTTTATCCTTTATACCCTGCCTCCTGCCAGATAAATAGGTTCTTTCTCTGCGATTTCGTAGCATTTACACTTAACTCTACTGCAGCACTGTTGCTGGATACTACGTTGATTTTACTTGCCTTTCTAAGTGTCTCTTATTAGACGCTGTGCTCCCTGAGGTCAGGCAGGGCTACAAATGCATCTCTGGGTTCTCCGTGGTTTGCACCTGGCAACCCATCTATAAATTCTTATTGAACTGAATCAAGTTTTATCTGACCATCTGATGGGGTATTTTAACAAAACCCCTGTGACTACTGGGTGAAATGAGAGCCTTAAGAAAGATTTACTTTGGAAAGTTGCACGGAAACTGGCTTTAAAAAAAAAAATTAAATTCTCTTTTGAGAGCTCCATGGGGAAATTTACTACCTAAAGAAAACTTCCTTATGAATCCTTCTGAAAAATCATGAGTCAACTCTTAATTTATCTTTTGTATAAAGTCTTATAAACAAAAAAAATGAGCCAAGGCAGCTGGAGTCTAGTGTATAGGTCATTGGATTAACAACCAAGAGGTAAGGGTCCTAATCCTGATGCTTTATGATGCCGAACCATTTGTGGAAGGAACAGGGATGTAAATGAACTATTCTGTGGAACTCCCATCCTTGTTACTAAGCAGCTGGCTAGTTTTAGGCAGTTCAGCTCTCCAGGTCTCATTGTCCTCATCTCCATAAGAGTGGTTTGGACCCAAGGATACCTTAAGGGGCATTCCACCTTAGCCTACTGTGGTCTACAGAGCAAGTCAGGAGGGTCATCTCTGGGTTTGTGCTACAAAGATGCCTATGTGGTGTCCGTGGGGGGAGGGGTTATCAGAAAGTGAAGGTAACATCCCTTTTAACAAACCAGTGATTGCTTTCAAACTAAACTTTCCACATATGCAACTGAATTATTCTTTTGCAAAGAGTTTTCACTTTTTCCATATATATATATATATATATATACACATATATATATATCTGCATATAAATACCTTTAATATATATAAAATTTTCATTTTGAAATAATTTCAGATTTATGGAAAAATTTCAAACAATGGTACAAAGATTCCTGCATATCCTTCACCCAGATTCCATAAATGTTACATACATTTGTGTTCTCTCTCTGTATATAAATATATATTTTTTCTGAAACACTGAGTTAAGTTATAAACAGGTGGCTCCCTTACCTCGAAATACTTCCAAGTGTTTCTCCTAAAAACAAGGCCGTTCTTTTTCAGAACCACAGTACAGTTATCACAAACAGAAAATTAACATTGATACAACCAAATATATCTAATTTATAGACCTTATTCAAATTCGCCAATTGTTACACTAATAGCCTTTACAGCCAAAGGAAAAAAGACTTTTTCTACATACTTAAAAAAGAACCTTCAAGGGCTTCCTTGGTGGCGCAGTGGTTAAGAATCCACCTGCCAATGCAGGGGACACAGGTTCAAGCCCTGGTCCGGGAAGATCCCACATGCCGCAGAGCAACTAAGCCCGTGCGCCACAACTACTGAGCCTGCGCTCTAGAGCCCGCGAGCCACAACTACTGAGCCCGCGTGCCACAACTACTGAAGCCCGCGCACCACAACTACTGAAGCCCGCGCGCCTAGAGCCTGTGCTCCGCGATAAGAGAAGTCACTGCAATGAGAAGCCCGCGCACCACAACCAAGAGTAGCCCCCACTCGCCACAACTAGAGAAAGCCCATGCGCAGCAACAAAGACACAATGCAGCCAAAAATATAAATAAATAAAATAAATACATTTAAAAAAAAAGAACCTTCAAAATGAGTGGGCATAACTTCTGTAACTTTAAAAATAATAAAAGGACGAGAAAAGTTAGGCCAATACTGCCTCCCGAGAGATTAAAAGGAAAGGTGCCTTTTGTAAATTGCTACAGCCAGCATGGGGAACCATCTCCATGACTCTGTCCTTGGAGGTCAAATCCCTGGGCTGATGTCCAGGAGGTCTGTGCCGCCCTCCAAGGTCAAAGAGGCCAGCAGCCCGGACCAGGCTCCCAGTCCCACAAACAAGGATCAGAACCTGGGCTCCCGGAGCCATGCCAGCTCTTCTAGGACAAACATGGTTAACCCCTAAAAGGATGCCATTGAGAGTCACTCAACAAGGAAACAAAGTAATTATGGTTTCTACCTTTACCTCCAAGATGGCTGTCGTCATATTGAGAAGTTCTGAGTTCTCAGGAGGCAATGTTGCATGTGGAGCTGGTCAGCCCTGGGTTTGAATCCCAGCTCTGAGAACTACTAGCCGTGTGCCTGCGGGCTGATCCCTCCCGCTCTCTGAGTTTGTCTACTCCTCTGTATAATGGGGTTGCTTCTGAGGATTAACCAGAGTAACACAGGACGCGAATTGTAGGCACTTTTACATGTTTCTATCCAGCTGTTGTGCTGCCTGCAAAACACCTGTAACTATCCCAGATTTGGAGGATAAATATGTGATGATTTATTGATAGTTTATGGTACCAGCTGCCTAGTGCACTATTAACTACAAGAGGGCCCAGGGCTGGAGTGGGCTGTAATGAAACAGACATCTTGCAGAGCAGCTGAAATCAATACACAATGAGTGGTCAATACATCTGCAGACCTGGGGGGGTACCTACTGCATGAATTAAAGTGCTACGTCCAGAGAAAGCAAAGGCCAGTTTAACACCCAAACTGCAGCTGTTAACGTGGGCTCTAGCTGCTTCTCAGGCGGGCAACTGGAAGGCAGCCATGTGTTTATTTCACAATGATCCATGAATGTGCCACGCAAGGCTGGGTGGGTCATTCACTCACATTTTCATGCAACGGCTATTTAGCAAGCATCGACTGTAGTGCTAGGTAATCTCTGGTCAACATCAAAGTTGGGGTGTCTGTCATTTTCCCATTATCCATTATCTAGGCAGCCTGAAGTCTTTGCGTCGACAGTATCAAGAACAGAGGAATTTAACACCATTCTGTAATCATTCTGTGTGAGTCCGGCCACCACCCTTGGGTTCTAGGCAATGACCAAGCGTGGTGTCCTGGCAAACAGGATGGAGTCCAGCCTCCATCTCCCAGAGCCGTGGCTTCCACGTCCAACTTTTCTTTCTATCTACGAGCTGCACAGTGAAAAGTGGAGATGGTGATCATTTTGCCCTAAGAAGCAGATGCTTAAGACACATTGGTTCTTGCGGGTTCATCTCCAGCTTAAAGATGACATTTCTGGGATTTTAGAAGCAACACTCTAATGATCAATTTCACAGGATAGCCCACGTCTATAACTCCACGGAAGATTGCTCATGGAAATGTGAAGCGATTGCCTATTTCAGACACACGTACCTAAAATTCCAACCAGTTAAATAAGACTGATGTGGAGCAAAACAACAGCCTTCCATAGCCACATTAGAAGCTAATCATTTCAGAAAATGTTGCCATAATTCATTTATGGAAACAGCAAGACTATTCCCCAAACAAGTGATAAAGGGAACGGACTCACGGTCATAGCACGGAAATGAAGCCTCATGTTAATACTTCCTAAACTTAAACTGAACTCTGGAGGCACCCTAGCATAAATCTGCCTTGCAGATTATTCTGCCTCACATATTTTTATCTATTGCAAATAAAGGTGAATTCAGAATATTGCTTCAGTCATTACACCTCGTTTCCATTTATTTGGGAATCAGGACAACCATCTGTGAATTCTGTTTAACCAGAAGATAGGCGAAAAGATTCTCCTAAAGACATGAGATTCACTAGCTCGTCTGAGTCAGCAGCAGCCCAGGAGCCTTCACCCAGCTGTTGCCTGTCTATTCTTCAGGAATAGACTTCCATCCTGAGTGTCCACTGCGGCTGTTACAGTATGCACAACATCACACAGCAGTAATGATTTTTATAAAATCCTTCAGCACTCAGAACTACACATGGCCTTTCTTTTGAAACCTCAATTTGTCATCTTAGACAAAAATGGCCAAATCTCTCTGCCACTCAGGGTGTTAATAGATATTTATACATCTGACTGTTCAGGTGAACGTGCTTCTGTATTAATAAGTAGTTCAGTTTATTAGTATTATTTATAGCAGCTAAAAATTTTATCGAGTGGTTACAACTTGCCATGTAGTCTCCTGATTCCTTTATGATTTTTTTTCCTGTTTTTCAGACAAGAGGACCACAGGAGTAAAGTGACTCGCTTCGGATCACACAGGTCTTAAGTGGCAGAGCTGGGATCAAACGCTCTGTCTGACCGTTTCAGAAACCCACATACGTAACCACTAGGCTGACTGCATTTCAGACCCTGGGCTAAATACAAGAGAGACAAAGAGAGGCGTATCCAAGCAGATAGCAGGGACCAAGCTCTGGGTGTGCAGGTCTCTCTGAAAGAGAAGCATGCCAATGAAAGTAAGGGCGAATGTGGCAGGAAGGGAAACTGGATCTCATTATTAATACCTATGTCAAGCCACGATGATGCCATATACAACAGAAAGTATGCAACTGGGAACGGCTTGTGGAGGGCAATCAGAAGCTGAAATCCACCAATGTGATGCACTAAGTGGTACCCATCTGTAACAACGGTAGAATAGCACGGCCTCCAACATGAGGGGGGTTGTTGCATTGGTACGTAGGTGGTTGGTGTATTTGCCAGTAGATGTGCAGTATCTCAATGGCTGGCTCGATCATAATGACCCCTTGTCCTTCGGGGAACTTCACCGACTTTGAAAAAGCCCCATGTAGGGAAGTGATCATTTTGGAACCCTGGGTTGTGTTCATTGAGAGGCTGATGAGAGCCAGAGGAAGAATTACCAACCTCCCTGCTAATCTGGCTCCTAGTACCATACATTAAGCCAACTAGTAAAAATCATTATGAAGTTTTTGCTGAAAGGGCAAGTGTAGAAAAACATGTTTCTAAACAGAATAACAGTCTTTGCCATTTTTTTCCAACTTGCATACCATCTGGAAATTCTGATTTTTTTTTCAAAGGGTAGGAAAGAAATGTGCTCCAGGCACAAATAAATGTTTACAGCTGAGTTATAAACCGAGAATGGTGGGGCTTAAAACAGACATGCCGGCAGTGATGGAACTCAAGCTGCAGCGAGACAAATAACGCTGCAAGGAGCTGGCCAGCTCATTTTTGCACATTGGCCCTTTGGAACGGGAAGTCCTGCTTCCTACTGACCTCATCAAGCACATGGTTGAGAAGAAGTCTTCATCAGGGTCTGTCCCCATTCTTAGAGGGTAAAGGAAAAAGATGAAGTGGCAGGATTGTCTACCTTCACATTCCGAAGGCAGCCTTCGCCTTTGGAAAACACAGCACCTCATAAGAAGTGGCAGCCTGTGGAGGCTTGTTAAATGGACCGACCGAGGGACGTTACGATGATGTCAGGAAAAACAACAAATATTCATGGATCTCTTATTAAGTATCTGATATCACACACCATATTCTATAAGTGACATCTCATTATGGGGGACTGCAAGCTTATGAGGGGGTACCATTTTACAGATGATGGCTCAGAGGCCGAGGGAGGGCAAAGGACCTGTTTACATCCACACAGTTCCTTAGTGATGGAGCTGGTGTTTGCATCTAGTCAGACCAACCCCAGAGCCCTGTAGTATAGAGCATCTGTCAATGCGAAGTTATCTGAGAATATATTATACCCAACCTTATGTCAAGAAGGAAAAACTGATATATTGGAGTTTTGTCTTTCTCCCTAGTGTCCTACAACTTGTAGTTACAGACAAGTCCAAGGAAAGCAGAAATGGGTTTGTACATGATCAAGACTAGTCAGCCAACTTTTCCTGTAAAGGGCCAGACAGTAAATATTTCAGGCTTTGGGGGCCATCTAGGCTCAGTTGCACCTACTCAATTCCATTGCCAGAGCGCAAAAGCAGCCAGGGACAATGAATGAACGTGGCTGTGTTCCAATAAATCTTTATTTGCAAAAACAGGTGGCTGGCCAGATTTGGTCCATGAGATGCAGTTTGCTGACCCCAGATACGGAGGGCACCTTGAATGTAAAATGAGTGTAGGTTTTGAGAGTGACCCATGAAATTCTACTTGGGAGTTTATTCTTTCTTAAGATCAGTGCACAAATTGGCTACATACGACGCGCCCTTTAAAAGTTCTTGTATATCTTGCCTCTGGACCTAGCCAATCAAACTGGATTCCCTTATGCTATCTGACCAGGTCAGAACACTGTATTGACTCTTCGTTCTCAAGGCTTATGTACTCCCAGATCTATAGAAAAAGTGTTCCGTGCTCTTGTAATGAAGACGTATGAGTTCGTTCCTTTTAACATAGAAATACACTTGAGATGGTGAGTGATTCTGGCAGTCTGTGGGCTCCCCTTCCTTGATGTGAAATCCAACGACCCAATCAACCACGCTAAGTTTTAATTGAAAGACAGAATGGAGAAAAAATAAACCGTGAACAGCAACAAATGGAAAAGGGAAGACAAAGCCCAAAGAACATATATTCTCCCAACCAATTAATCAAGTGCTTTGTTTCTACTAACATATCAGAGTGTGTAGGCTGCCCTGTCTATTAGACTCCTTTCCAAATCTGAGCAGTGTAAACACTCCTAAAGACCAGGTAATGAAATCTCTATCGATATGCCATCTTAGATGGGACTCACATGCCTGTGTTTTGCTTACATTTTAATTTGCTTCTGCTGGATACTTACCTAGTAATTGCTTAATAAGATTAACCTCCCTGGCAATGTGTGGTGTATCTTGATTAAAACATTATCGGAGTGAAGGATTATCGTACAGCACACAAAAATGGAGAGGGTGGTATTTAATTAATTTATTGCCAATATATCTTGATTGTCTCTTTGAAACACTGGAAAAGTAGTCGATTGGAATTGATCCAGGTTATCTAAATGTATAGATTTAGATTGTGCAGAGGAGGGAGGTCACTGGGTAAAGAAATTCAAACGTAGGATCACCGCCTTTAAAAAGAGTTAGGCGGGTATAACACACCACTGTAAAGCAATTATACTCCAATAGAGATGTTAAAAAAAAAAAAGAGGTGGGTGTGTGAAAACACTAACCTTTCTAGTCATTTTTAAAACCAAACTTCACAACAACTTAAGGAGAGATCTGATCTCTTCGGTCACAGGAAGAGTACTGTTTTGGCGTTCAGAAAGAAGACGTTCTGAGTTCTGCTTCAACTTTAAGCGATTTCAAATGCTCAGACTTTATCATAAAAGTCCTCTCGACAAAATTCACTGCACAATGACTTGGTAACCTCTTTTCTGGCTCAGAACTCATTTGGAAAATATTCTGCTATGTGTGATGTTATACAACTCACACAGTATTTTCAAAAGCAGGTGGCCTCTGAGGGGAAAAGTTCTGGCCCTTCCAAAGACACCATGGAAAATGTTTCTTTGTTCATTTAGAGACGTCATACTCTTAGTTAGGACCTGTTCTTTTCCGGGAATCTTCTGTCCTGCCGGCGTGGGAGGCTCCAGTGGGGTTGGAAATGAAGCTTAATCACAAATGGGAGGAGAGGCCGACCTTCACTTATGGAAGTTAATGCCTATCAGTGATTCCCTTTTGTGAAGAACGCTGTTTAAAAAGTGTTTGTGCGAATTCCCTGGCGGTCCAGTGGTTAGGACTCTGGCCTCTCACTGCCGAGGGCTCGGGTTCAATCCCTGGTCGGGGAGCTAAGATCCCGCAAGCTGCGAGGAGCGGCCCCCAAAAATTGTTTTTTAGTTAAAAAAAAAAAAAAGTGTTTGTATGTAATCTCAGTATGTATATGGACATAAAATACATCCCTGTGCAAAAAAAATGCATATTCACATTTCAAATGTGTATTCTGCACTCTTTTCAAAAAACGGAGTGTTGATTTGCAGATTAAAGGACATTTGTGCATCAAACATAACAGAGACCCCCAAAAGCAGTGTTTCTCACAGAGCAGCACCACGGGAATTTTGGATGGGATACTTCCTCATCGTAGGAGGCTCTCCTGTGCACTGTAGGCTGTTTAACTGTATCTCAGCGTCTCCCTACTAGATGCTGGTCGCACCTCTTCTAAATGTGACCATCAAAAGAGTCTTCAGACCTTGTCAGATGTGCCCCTAGGGGGCAAAAACACCCCAGCTGAGAACCACTGCAGTAAAGGCAACTGAAGTTACATTTACAGGCGGTGTCAAGTCCTGGAGATACGCAGACTGCAAATCTGAGGCCAGCAAATCTGGCTCCTGGCTTTTGGGTCAGTTAAGGTAAAATATACTTTTCATTTTCAGGTCTAGTTTTAGTCACTTGATAATGGAAAGCATATAATTTCATCCTCAGATAAAACTTTTTCATGCTTACTTAAAGGTAATTTAGTGTTATGATTAGGATAGATGAGGAGAACGACTCTTAAAGCCTCGATCAAAAGACGGCAAAGGCACACCTGAAGCATTAGGACAGCTCCGGAGAGGCTAATTTAAGCAACATTAGCACCTCAGGGCTGATTAATGTACACCTCTATGGGAAGATGATTCTGGAATATCCTCTGTGGAAAATGCCTGATCTAGGAAAAACCCAACAGCTCCCTTAAAGATGCACACGTCACAGACCTGAGTTCAGATTTGTACCTGCCTACCTGCTGGATTTGGGGTAAATTTCTAAAACATCCTGGGCCCCGGTTTCTCCAAGATAATTTTTCTCCCTTTAGGGTTACTAAAGTTACACAATGTTAAATCTGGCACACGATAGGTGCCCAATAAATGTTTCCCTTACCATTGCTGAAATATCCCTGTGGGGTATTTTAAGAAATGTCGGGTGAACTGCCTAGTGTGCTAAGAGGCAGAGTGAAAAATTCTGTGTTTGGAGAACCCTTCTGTGCAATCTCTTCTGTTTGTGATTTCCATCCTGAGTCAAGCATCCTCCCCTACCCTGCATGCCAGCCTGCCTAATGGTGCCATTGGCTGCCGTTGGTTGTCTCTTAATTGCCCCACGTCCCCACTTCCCCATGGTTCTGTTTTTTCTCCTCTTTCTTAGCACCTTGTTAGCACCTATTTTTTTCTTTTTTTCCTGCAAAAGTACTGTTGCCTGATTGCTTCAGTAAACATTTCTATTGTCCCCTTCACTGTTTTGCCAAGGGAAGCTCTGTTCCCGAGTTGTCAAAACTCCTTTCTCTTCTCCCCCGAAGCGGAACAGCTCCGGGTCTTTCTCTTTCATGCCTTGCCAGGTGGTGCTTCCTCCCTGGGGAAGCTGCATCTCTCCCCTGGGGAGAGGGCTCTAGTCTACTGGCCCGTGCCGCCTGCTGCTCTCAGCTTTCCCCATCAGGCAGGACTTTCTCCTGCTGCTCCCCAGGCCTTGAGATGCTTTCAAGCAGCTCCAGACCCTGCCGGTCGCTGCAGATAGCGTAGGGGTGCACATGGCTCTGAGCGGGCACCGCGCCAGCTCCGAGCGGCTCCAGCCAGACACAGCTCACAGACAGGAACAGCAGACAGCTTTGAACGGGGGTACCTAGAAAATGCAGGGCTTTTTTTTCTCCCCTTTTCCTCCGTTTTGCATATCTTACAAGATTCGGATTAGAAAACCTGAACCAGGTGGCGAGAGCTCTGAATTTTCCTGTGGCCTCGAGAGGGCGAGCTGCGGCTGTAACCTCACCTTTGCCTCCAGATGGCGCTGTTGTCACATCATCGTTTCCTGGTAAGCCGGTCCTTATCCCATTGTTAAAGGTGTGTCCATCTGCCGGCTGGAGTTGCCAATTGAGTCCGAGCAGATGCATGGCTGCAGAAGAGACAAAGTAATGAAAACATGAATAGAGAATTCAGCAATGCAGATGTCAAGGGGGAGGGCCAGGTGCCTTTTCCAAACGACTGCCTTTGAAGGAAGCTGCAGTTCAACACTGGCTTGCCCCAGGCCTCAGGGATTCGCTAAATACAGAAGGCAAGTAGATCTGGGTAGTTGGGTTTCCTCTTCCAGTGGAAAGGAAACAACAGCCTCAGGGGGAGAGCATCCCCAGTGGCAGGCGGAGGAGGGAGGGGAAAACAAAGCCCGGACCTTCCAATGGTGCCACCGTAAAGGGGAAAGTGCCCCTCTGGGATCACTGTAAAGGGCACTCTCCATCCCTCCCAGCCTTTCCTGCACTCCGGACAGAGCTGTTGATAGCCTGGTGGTCCAGGGGCATTGAAAAGAATAGTTTCCCCCAAACTGCTCACAATCTAAATCTGTTTCAAATCAAGGCTCCCCCAGCAGGGCCAGCCTGCTGGTCTGGTTCAGACGAGACTATACCTGTGCTGAAATACCAATGCAGCCTCCAGGATCTGCAGTAGTACTGGCCCACGGTAAAGCCCACCTCCCTGTTTCAAACTTGAAAAAGATTTTTCCGCTCCAGCCCTCTTCCTGACAAGTGAACATCTTTTCAGCCTATGGAGAAAGCTTGGGGGTAGTGATGGAATGGAGTCCTTTTCTGGAAATAGTACTATGGTGATTCACCGTCTCTCTCCCTCTCACCTGCCCTGTCTCTACCCTTCCCCACAGTCCAAGATGAGACACAGAGTTCTGAAGCACTGCCTCTTCTTTGCTAAGCAAACAAGCACGCCTACAAAACTCTCGTTTTACTCCCGTACAACCTCCAACCTCCAGACATCAAACTTCCTTCTGGTGGTCCTTGTCACTCTGTTGGTGCCAACTGCCCACGTCCCGGTGAGTTGAGCTAAGCCAATATCCCCCTATGTCTGACGGCTCTTGGTGAGTTGTTCTTACTGTGTGGAGCAAAAGGCAAGTTCCACACACGTGCATTCTTTCAAAGTCTGTATCTAAGGAATGCTTCCTTTGTGAAAAAATAAGGACTTCCTTCCCCCTGCATATTTCTCAGCCAGGCAATAACCACCACATGTCTGTCTGGCATTTCAACCAGACACAGGTTGATGCCTTTGCTACCAGCACTGCAGGAGGGAAAGGGCTGTTGACAGGGAAAGGTTCCTAGTATGAGGCGGGGATGGGAGAAACAATTAACCACAGGAAACGCAATTAACAATGCTTAGGAAATTGTTCACACAGCAATTAATTCTGCTTGCTTACCACCACCTAAAGTCAGGCTGCATTCTTTTAAGGTTAAAAACTTATCGTCAAACCTTACAGCTCAGATTGATGGCCATGGATGAAGGTGGCAAGGTGTCCCTGCGTGTACATCTGCTTTTTCCTTACACACAACCCCACCTCAGAACCAAGTTTTCTTTCTCTACCTTACTCCGAAGTGCAAGGCTCACTACTGCAACTCTTCGAGATGATACATGCTAATAAGAGTAAGTGACATTTACTGTACACTTTCTGTCTGGGTAACACCTAATTTTCTCCTGCAGTTTATCTGTTCTATGTAGGTCACTTAGTTGAAGAGGCCAGATTCGATTGCCTCAAATAATGACATATTTTCACTGTACAGAGGTCAGGACATGAGAACTAATCGTGGCAGCTTCAAGAGAACGATAGCTTCTGATTTGTAATTACCAGGTGAAGGGAGCCGAGGAATTAGCTATTTTTAAAAGATTTCCAAAAAAACATGCTATTGGGTTATCGGCGCTTGCCTCGAGCCAGCTTTGCTGCTGCACTGGAGATGCGGTTCTTTCAAGGAGGGTCTCTGCGTTTTAACAGGGACACAGATAGATACTGCAGATCCAGCTGGGGCCCAGGCCTTACAGAGCTTTGATTTTTCATATCTAGAAACGGAAGCGATGGGTCCATCAGGCAAAGATGACAACCTCCCCAGCGCCCCATCAATATGAAAACTCTTGTCAAAACTGCTCCCCTTTCCTGGTACTCAATCTTGTCATTCCAAGGTGCAGAACATACTGCAACCATCAGCTTTGGGAGATCAGAGAGCAAGCAATACCCCGATCTTACTGGATATACCGAGGGCGTCCACGAAACGGTGGTCTCCGTTTGCAAAGACGCCTGCCCCCACCCCCTTGCTTTTATCTTGGGTTCCGTAGCATCTCTTTATTTAAAAAAAAAAAAAAAAAAAGTATTCTGAAAACAAGAAGACCACAGATGGGGTGAGAAGGGTTCGGGTCAGAGTACACAAGTAACTTCTCAGACGACTCCCAGAAGTGAAAGGAAAAATAAGAAAGTGAGATGAAGATGGAAAAAGGACAAAAGCCAAATCCACGGTGCATAAGCTCTGTCCTCCCAGTAGAAGCGATGCAACTCAAGTTGAAAAATGAAACTCAAGTTTGGGCATACTTTCTGTTGTTGAATTGAACATTAAGTAAATAAGTGAGAACTATATCAGGGTACAACCACCTCCTCTTGGTTTTGTTTTTTTGTTTTTTTTTTGTAGGCAGGGTGTTGTGGGGAGTCTGAAATAGGCTTTTGTTTGCACTTTTTATTTTTTTCTTGGTCAGCTATTCCTCATCTCTTACTTCGGTAGGAAAATGAGACTATCTTTCTGGCCTGTGGGGATGGACTAAAGTGTCCTTAGGATAAAGACCCAAGGGAGCTGTGAAGTAAATGAGTTTCCTGACTAATGAGAATTGTTTCTCATTCTGCTACCAATTTGCTTGATGGTGGGGGCTGAGAAATCAGTCAGTCTCTCTCTCTTTACCTTTTGTAAAGGCTTCCCTTTACAGGTAGGATAATAGCTGCTTAGGGCCAGAGGGAGGTTCAGCAACTGCCCCCCCCCACGAAGATTTATTGATAGCAGAGTATCTTGAACATAGAGGTGCTCCATGAGTGTTCATTGGAATCAGTAAGGATACATGCGGGCAGATGTGAGGGGCTGGATTGTAGGACATGATACTCTTTATAAATAAAAAACACGTAATACAGGGGTGTGAAGGATGGAATGAAACAGTGCTGGCCACTCTATGGAGCGGTCTGCAAAGAGAAGCTTTCTGATGATTAGAGTATTAATACCTGCTGCCAGTCCTTGGACCCCTTCTACGGCCAGCACCGTGGTAGACCTTCTACAGATATTATCTCAAGACCCGCAGCTTACATTTGAGGTGGGTGCCGTCATCGTGCCCATTTCACAGATGAGGAAGCTGGTGACTGTAAAGTTTGATCACAGGGGGCTTTTAGAATACGAGGAGGATTACAGTGGGAGGCAGCTGGCTGCTTCATATTTCATAGCGATCTGGTTACAAATTCTGGTTTGCAGTGGAATCTCGGCAAACCCGGTCTCTTTCTTGCAACTCATGATCATCTCCCTGTGGTTGAGGAATCGCCAATTTTGTACAGTCAGCACCCCGTTCCTGAGGGGGGGGGTTACATCATAGTTCCTCACCTTATTAATCTCACCACACACGCTGCATACCCTTTCCTTCTGCCACATCATCAGCCTGGGTCTGGAGCGAGGACAGCACGGTCCAGAGCCACGGCTGACCAGTGATAGAATACAGAGTGATTGGAGAAAGGAACTGTTACTGCTGTAAGCCATGGAGAGTCTGGGGTTCTTTGTTACAGCAGCATGCCTGAGCCAATCTTGACTGATACGTTCAAGTAGCCGGTAAATGAGAAATTCCACTTTTATACACTAGGTGTCCATGCAGTCCTTAAAGTTATTCACTTACCGGCTCAGGATCCTTTCTAAAACACAGCCAGGAAGAGTCTGCACATATTTAAGGCCACTACATTAGCCTCTATGAACAACAACAAGAAGAAGTAGCTCTTTAAACACTATGTCATAATATCTCCAATTCTGACCTGCTCTCAGAATCAGACTGAGAAGCTGAGAAGCCTCAGAGTAGCCAGAGGTACCGCTTCTTCACCTCAAGATGTTGGGTGAACACTGGCCTCATCGTTTTCTCCCAAAAGACATGTGGATGCAGTGGGGCGGTCCCCTCCCCCAATCCCCACAAATGCTCCAGCAGCTCATCCCAAGAGGTCCTGTTCAGACCATCTGAGGGTCAGAAGTGAAATGAGTTTGGGAGACCCTCTCCCTAATGTTATTCACCCCCCACTGACAGCCTAAATGCACAATTTATCATGGTTTGACAGGCTCTGCTCCAGAGAGATCCTGGGATGCAACAAGGGGGCTCCATGGGTCAGCAGGGACAAAACAGGGAAAGGCTCCAAGGGGAAGTTCATGTAATCCAGGTGGCAGCTGGGAAATCAGCCACCAAAAACACAATAGGGCAGCCAAACTCTGAGAGTATCCCTCTGGCTAACTGGAGAAAACTTTTATCAAGTATTGAAAATGAACCAAGACAGGATGGACAGACCACACACAGATCCCAGATTTCAGCAGGAATACTAAACAGACCTACCTGCAGTTATGGTGCTATTTTCTTACTGAAGTTGCCTGCGTTTGTGCCAGATGGGGTCCGATAGAAATACTCAGGGGGAGCCAAAGCAAAGAGAAGAGGGAGGGGTTGGAGGCAGGTAAAAGAATTCTCCAGCAACCACAAGGAAGGAGACTGTAGGCCTTGAAAAGTGGCAGCCTGGAACGGGGGTTGTCTGAAATAGTAATTAGGGTATGTGTGGGCCCTGCTGGGTGCCACTTAGAACCTTCCATGTTCACTGGCTGGCAGAGGATCAAGTTGACAAGAGGGCCAATCAATATGTCAGCAACGCTTCCCAGAGAGCTGCTCAGCCCTTGCTTGTCAGAGAGGGCAAACACGGGGGCCACGGGTGTTCTGCGTTTGCCGAGCAGGTCCCCAGGAACCGGGGGTATCTTTAAAGATCAGTCTTGTCAATACATAACTGGAGGAAGAGATTGGGCTTTCCCTTTGAAAATGGAAGCCTTCAGGCCAAGCAGAGCTTAGGGAGGGGAGGAGGTCTTGTGGCTAAACCTGTGATCAGATTCACAAGGGCCTCAGAGATGACGGCAAAGCTCCTTCAGAGACTGAGGCAGGATGACAGGAAGGGTCAGGGCTGGGTCTCCCCACCCTGACATCACCCGATTTAGTCAACAATGCCAGGGCTCCTGTGGGAAATGTAGCCAGTCCTGAAAGGGCCCCTGCCTAGATGACGGAAAACACCGCAGCGGAATACTCCGAGCTCAAATGCACCAGTGCTGACCTCGAACTTGCCCAGGCGATCTGTAAAGGCACTTTTGCAAGTAGTAGTGAAAATTAACACACTGCCAATGAGCCTCCTCGATGATGGTGACAATGAACATCTATTTTGGGACTGTGCCAGGTATTGGGCTAATTACATTATTTGCATCGTTTATTCAACATTTATCATTCAGCAGACATTTATTGAGCCCCTACAGTGTGTTAGGTGTGTACTCCTAGGCACCAGGAATAAAGCAGTTAACAAGACAAGTTCCTCGCCCTCAGGGGAAAATAGAAACTAAACACATAAGTGAAAAGTAGAGTACAGGGCTAGGGAATGCCAGGGCATGGGGGTTGGGAAATTGAACTTTTTTGGTTTAATTGTAGACCAATTAAAGATGATTGCCTGTGATAGGTAAACCTGAGCCAAGGCTTGAACGAAGTAAGAAAGCAATTCATGCTGACATCAGGTTTGAGTGAAGTTAGGGGAAAAGGAGAGTGTGGGGTGCTGGGGGGGATCAGTGCTGGGGAATGGGTACCCTTGGAAGGGGTCTGCCTTGTATTTGGGTGAGGTGGGATGACCCTGGAGGATTCTGAAGAGGATGAAAGCTCATTTATTTTCATTCTCACCCTGTGAGGTGGTAATATAATCTACATTTTCTAGATGAGGAAATTGAGGCTTAGGGAGGTTAAGTGACTTGCCCAAGATCACACAGCCAGGAAGTGGGAAATCTGGGATTCAGACTGAGACACTTGTACCTGCAGAGTCAACCACCATGCTCTCCTGCTAGTGACTCACTCTCTCTGAGTCCTCACTGGAGGCCGTCCGGCCCTTGGAGTTCTTTAACTGAATCACTACTTTGCCAAGACTGAACAAGGCAGGTGGGCTACAGAACCACGTACTAAATACTGTCAAGGCTCACTCGGGAACAGACACCTCCTTGTGCAAGCAGTCATTAGTCGTCTATAAATATAAAAACCAGTTTGCTATTTAACTTAAAGGAACCGCCATTGTCAATAGAAAATAAATCTGTTGGACAACTTCAATTTACCATCCTGCTGGCTAACAATCAATATGTTTGGTGACTTTTTCCTTGGTGAGTTTGCTTATCATGCTTCAGGAATGCAGTAGAGTACAGTGGGTCTTCCTTAAAGAGACGAGGGCCCACTGCAATGTATTAATGTATTAATTACCCTTTTTAGGAAGGCTGTCAGTGCCCAAATGACCTTCTGCCTAAAAGGAGAGATGTAAACAAAACCATGAGGGATAACATTCTCAGAAATGCTCCAAGTCTTAAAGGAGTTAAAAATTTTTAAATCTTAAAGGAGTTTAAAAAAAAAAATCCCTTCCAAACCACATGGGTGAAGTGATTTCTTTCAGTTTCGCCCCATTGTATTGCAATACACTGAGTGGAATAAATTTTCAAAGCACTGCAGGGAAGTTACGCCCACAAATCCCTTTACTAGTAATGGAATTTGTGCACCTATCTGCTAAGAATGCTCTGAAAACTTACTTGCCTGTGTCCAACTTCCAGCCTGCAGCTTCCAAAATGGTTGCAAAGCTTATGGCCCAGGAATTACACAGACGAGGAAGGGTGAGCTGTAGATATGATACCAGAATCCTGGCAGGACCACGGGAAATGAGAGGGGCTTTGGAGAAATGCACCTGCATTTACCCCTCTACCTGCACTCTCTCATCTTCCAGCTATGGTGCTAAAGCGGTCCTCGGCATGAATTCTGTCTGCGCCTTTCTAATTCTAGTCCCTCACAAAAGCAGGGAGACTTTCTGGCCTGCATGTCTGCCACGAGGACGAGGCGAGAGTTGCAGGAGACAGCTCTGGGACCAGAGAGCGGTGTGTTCCCGAGACAAGAAGAATCCACACGGAGGGACCAGCATATTAATCTAGTCCTGTGACAGGCTTGGGATGGTACAGGGAGCGGGAAGTGGTATGAGATTAATCAATTCCTGTGTTTGGAGGAAACAAACGGGGCTCCTTGCCGCTTTAGGGTGCATGGCGCCCCCAAGCCGGTGTCAGCCCCGCCCCCTTCGTCCCCTTGCACCTGCTGCACTGCAGCTGGCAACAGTGTGGGTGTGTGGTGTCTGGTGTGCTCAGGTGACCTCTAACAAGGCCCCCTGGCTCCCAGCATCACCGGGCAGATCGATACGCAAGACGGACCCATGAGCTGACATCCACCTTCCGTTTCTGGTGCGGGGGTCCCCAGGAACGTACACTGGAGGACAGGCGATGCTGGCCAGGCATCCCATTGTTCACGGAGCCAGCTCATCCTCGGGCTGATAAATACACACCTGGAGCCATTCAACATACAGAGCATCATTTCCCACCCCAGACTACTCCGTTCCTGCTGCTACTTTTTCCTGGAAAGAACTAAAATAAAAGCCTTTCTTTCTCCAAGAAAGGACCCATGTGATCAAAATACCTTTAGAGAATGATAACATCGGTAGGTTTTTTTCTTCAAATAAATCACCGTCTCGGATTTTAAGAGCTTTTGTGATAGCAGAACACATCCCCACAATCCACACACATACACCTCAATGCATCTTCCTTCCGCCCGACCCCGAAGCTTGTCATTCAGTGTCAACAATCCAAACATCATTCGTCTTTCATTAAAGAACAGCAACCAGCGGTCCTGTTCAAGAGGGGGTCGGTCCACAAGACCACCAACTACAAAAGGAAGGCGACGTGGGCTGCACGCAGCATGTGGCCACCGGAATCCTGGGAAGCAGACATCATGAATGTTTTAGAGGATGAGATGTCATATCGATCAGGAGATGTGCTGTGTGTGTGCTGGAACAAAGAGGGGGAACTCTCTCGTGAAAAATCGCCTTCTGCAAGAGGGAGTGGGGAGGGGGTTCTGGGAGGTGGCCGTTAGGGCGCTGGCCCTACTCTGTTCCCTCAGCTGCAGCAAACGAGGGAAAGACAGTCTGGACTCACTTCCCTTCCTGAGTCCCGGGCAGCCCCCAGCAAACCACTCCCTGCGAGCCTTCTGATTGAACTCACAGCCCACAGCCAGGCAGCCTGAGATTGGCAGCCTAGCCAGGGGGCCTTAGGAACAGGATGAAGGAAGAGCTATCTCCCTATCTTGGGTCCCTGAGAGATTCAGTCCCATCAGGGTTCAAATCCCCACACTGCTACTCATAAGCAGATGAACTTGTACCAATGACTTCACCTCTCTGAGCTTTGCTTTCCTTAGCTAGAATAAAAGCTAACATTTTAGAAAGCGCTGACTCAGGGGCCAACATTCTGCTGAGCACTTGGTAGACATTACTTTATTTGCCCTTTACAATAAACCTGGAGGTGGGTACTGTTATCATTCCCATTTTGTGATGAAAAAATTGAGGCAGAAAGGTGTTGGGAACCTTGCCCACCCTGATAGGGCTCACAGTTGGGGCAGCTGGTTATGGAATCAAGCACATGCTCTCAGCCCTTTATATCTCTATGGGGAGAGGGGTGATCAAACCGACCTTGCAGGGCATTGTGATATAAAGGAGACAGGAACCTGGGAGTATCAAACACAAAGGAGGCACTCGAGAAACGTCTCACTTCCTGTTGGGTCTCGGATCACTCTGTCATGACAACAATGGTGATCATGGCTAACTTTTATTAAGCCCTTACTGTGTGTCAGCATCGATTTTGTGGAGTGTGTATATTATTCTCCCATCTCGTAGAGGAAGACGCTGAAGCTCAAGGCTGAAGTAGCATGCAGCTGGTAAGTGGTCGAGGGGTGATTTGAACCTGAGCCCCGTGACACCTACGGCCTGAGTACTGCACCACCCAACTCACAGCAGGACGACTGTCAGCTCAAAGTCCAATACCAGTGAAGATGGGGGACGTATATTCGTCTAGATATTCATCCCCCATTGGCCTGAATCCCCTACCAGAGACAGCTTTGTGGCTTCCTTTTCTGCATCCCATCAGAATGGCAGAGCCACAGTCAAGAGGGGCTCAAAGGTCGTGTGGTCCACACCTTTGCTGTACAGATGGTGCCCATGACAGCCAATGACTGGCTGAGCCAGGATTTGAAATTTGGTCTCTTGATTCTTTGTCTGGTGCCCTCTCTACTGTCTCGTCCACCTCCTTAAAGACAGGGAAGCTGATGGGCAATTACATGCCTTAAAAAACAGGCAATGAGGGCACTGCAGAGAAGCCTTCTCCTCTCACCTAAGATTTTTATTACTATGATTTGCAATGCAGGGCACAAACAAAAATAACCTGTTAAATTAGTCAACAAAAGGGGCATTATGGTTCTTTCTGATCCTAAATTCATTAGCTCGGGTTTCTCTGGCAAATTACTTCTACCACAGAAGTTCATTCACACCTACAGTCTAAAATCACCACTTTTCTATTTCTACCCGGTCCAAGGATGTCGTGGTCCATATAGATGTGTTCCCTCCTGTGTGTGACCTTGGTAATTTTTCAGGAGTGAGAAATGAGTTGAAGAAATAAGGACGCTGAGCAAATCCTGTATGTAATTCTCATTTCAATTTGGTCATTTGTTCAGCAAAGCCAAATTAGGCACATGGGGAGGCTGCCAATGTTCTTTTCAATTTTTAACTTTTGACATGGTTCGCTCAAGGATTTTTTTTTTTTAACTCAGGAATTAAAAAAAATCTCATGTTACAGTAAATTGGGCTTGCTTTTTCTCTTAAATGGTTTTTAGCTAAGTGGATTTCACATGCCTAACCTAAAACACTTAAAAGTTGATTCTGATGGAAAGAAACATCACGTTAAAAACAAAAATTAGTTCTCTCTCCCAGGGATTGATCATACAGTAGGAACTGAAAATCCCAGAAATATGGTAGTCCTGGTTCTCTGATGTGCTTACTATCAACACAGTCAACTTTTTACTGGGAGAATGCTAGTCTGGATAAAAAAGGATACTTTCTTTTTGGAAAGCAAGCCACCTAAATCCATCAAAAAAGAACATTTTCCTCTGCAATTAGATAAATGACACAATTAGGCTTATTTGGAGTTTTTGACAATTTACTTGGTAGAGCTAATTTCAGGGGCTTGAAGTGACACTTAAGTCCCAAACATTTCTTTCCTGCTGAAGGTACACATTTCTCTCAACAGGTAGCAGCACTGTGGCTGTGGCATTTTTGGCTTATACAAAGCACTGCAATGACAGCAGAAACACATTCAACACGGTTCATAATTAACCTTCCTCCTCCCTTCGGCTTGTGCTCCCTCCCCACCCCCCACACACCCCCAATTACTCGATGGAAGATCCCAACTCAGGTGTAACCCAATTCACCTCCAGGCGGGGGTTGGTGTCTCTTCTAATACCTGCCTGGGAGAGAGATGCTCCCTGACCCACATGTTTGGAGCTCAAGAAGGAGGAACACGTTTGAAAAGTTCCCCCACTTGTTTTTATTACTTAGATCTTCGAGGCTGAAGTTTCTAAAATGTCCACATTAGTTTTATCTGATTTCATTTCGTCTTTAATATAAGACACTCCTGTGGTAGATATTTTATTAGCCCTATTTTACAAATGAAGAGAATGAGACACCAGTTATACAACACGCCCAATGACAAGGGTTGCCAGATTTAAAAAAAAAAAAGGGCTTCCCTGGTGGCGCAGTGGTTGAGAGTCCGCCTGCTGATGCAGGGGACACGGGTTCGTGCCCCGGTCTGGGAAGATCCCACATGCCGCGGAGCAGCTGGGCCCGTGAGCCACGGCCGCTGAGCCTGCGCGTCCGGAGCCTGTGCTCCGCAACGGGAGAGGCCACAACAGTGAGAGGCCCGCGTACCGCAAAAAAAAAAAAAAGTTAAATCTGGCAATTCTACCAAGTCCCCATAATTAGACTAAATCTCAGAGACATCTTTGTCCTTCTGCAGCCCCAGGAACAGCCCATTGGCTGCTGCCCTCAGATCCTCTAAGCTTAGTTCCAGATCTGTCAGAAAGAATTGTCCAAGGTAACCAGAGTTGGGTCTCTCCTCTGAACCTCTGGAGTTCTCTAATTTAAATGTCATTTCCATTCTGCTTCCAGTCCAACAGAAATATAACACGAGTCACATATGCAACTTAAAATGTTCTAGTAACCACATTAAATAGGTAAAAATAAATGTCATGGTTTCAACCTAATACATCCAAAACATTATCACTTCAATATGTAATCAATGTAAAAATCATTTTTCGTTAAGTCTTCCAAATCTGGCCTGTATTCTGCACTAAGAGCATATCTCAATGGAGGTGCTCAACTTTCAGTGGTTAGAGTGAAATGTGGTCCTGCCAAAACAATAAAAGTCTGTTAAACAGAAAAATACATCCCTTCAGTTTTTAAATTTAATTACAATGAAATGAAGTGAAAAATTCAGTTCACATGTGGCTACTGGACAGAGCAGTTCTAGACCACTGTGGCTAAATGGGGTTCTTCTAGGCCGATTTCCTCCTCTCTGCCCCCAGGATATTTTGTATCCGCACCTCTCACAGCATCTATGGCTTTATGTGGTGATAACTTATTTGCTGATCACTCTCCTTCCCCTCCCATCCCCCCTCAAACTTTGATCCATGAGCACCTTGAGGGGTGAGAGTGAGTCATTATACCCCCTCTTTTCAATTTGCTGCAGTAGAGCCACTATCAGGTTTAGAACACACTATGTCCAAAAACTATTTATTGAATGAAAGAATGGCTTAACAACTTGTGTTTAAAAAAATGCAGTTAATTGAGGTCTTGCAGTGTACCAGGCTAAGAATAATCATGGCAATAGTAATGAACAGTATCTATTGAATTCTGACTTTGTACCAGGCTCTCCATTACTACCAGCTTCTAAGCATTTTCTCATTTGAATACCCTGCTCCCCCAGAAATCATCTTTGAGGCAGGACCTATTATTTCCATTTTACAGATGAGAAAACTGAGGCTTAGGGAGATTAAATAACGTGCCCACTCTCACACAGCTACTAAGCGCCAGAGCCAGGAATATGCGGATGTATCTCAACCTCCCTGCTGGTGTTTCCCTAACCTCAGTCATCATGGACCACATTCCTGATTTTTTACTAAATCTGATCTCCACTCATGCTAGTATTTCCTCACTACATTTTAAAATCAATACCCCCCCCCGCCTTAAAACTTTAATCCACTTAGCCTCAACCCAAAATAGTATCTGTGAAATAGAATGTGTGATGTATTAGTGATAAGGCTTTGTGATACATGAACATGGACATAGAATTATTGATATCAAGACGTTTGCCCACACAGCACACAGTCACCCCGCGCATGTGCTACTAGTGGTCTGTCTCCTGCAGTGGAGAAAACGTTACCCCCTGGTAATGCTGGACCGCCTCTAACTTCGAACATTTGTCTTTCTATTCCCAAGGACCCACCATTATTTCTGTGTTTTCCCTGCCCTCTACAGTGGTCTAAGAAAGCAAAAACATCAGCAGTAGAAGAATGGGCTGGAAAGAAGGCTGCCCGTGCCTGTCTTTTCTCATTATTTCCAGCTGGATAAAAGCAAACCACAAGACCTGACCTCCCACCCACCCCCTCCACCTTGAGGCTTCTTCTTTACTTCTTTAGGGCCAGAGGCCTAAGACTGCTTCAGGTAGGCTGCATCCATGGGGTCAGTCCTTCCTGCCGAGAGCCTCCCCACCTTAGGCCAGGGTGATGCCAGGAGAGTCTGGAACCTGCTAGAATCCAAGAGCCCTGATCCACACCACCTGCCTCTGCCCAGAAACATGTCCACAGCCCAGACCATCACGGATGTGTTCCTGGGCACCCCAGTTTCTACTTAACTCATAAATTCACCAGCCATCATTGAGCACCGACTATATCCCAGATACTGCAAACCCTCAAGGCAATTTTCTTTCTTTGTTTTAAAAAATTTTTTATCGAAGTAGAGTTGATTTACAATGTTGTGTTAATTTCTGCTGTCTAGCAAAGTGATTCAGTTATACACACATATATATTCTTTTTCATATTCTTTTCCATTATGGTTTATCACAGGATATTGAATATAGTTCCCTATGCTATACAGTAGGACCTTGTTGTTTATCCATCCTGTGTATACTAGTTTTCAATGCAATTTTCCATAACAATAATAGTCAACATTAATATAGTGGTTACTGTGTGCTAGACACAGTTCTAAGAACATTAAATATTTAGATAGGAAATGTTTGGTAGATCAAAGATGGTAGAATATCGGTAATTTTATATGGTCCAACTTAAACTATTAATCACTTAATACAATAGCCCCAGAGACAGATACTTTTATTATACCCATTTACAGATGAAGAAACTATAGGGGAGAGAGATTAAGTAACCTGGTCATTCCACCACTAGTAATAGAGCTGGGCTGTGAACTTGGGGACTTTGGCTCAAAACACTTAACCATAATGCTTTCTGCCTCTTATAGCAAAAGTGCCAAAAAAGAATGCTGCCTTCTGCCTAAAGGCTAGACGCTATACTTCAGGTGCATTGCGGCTAAGATATACTTTTATGGGAACAATGGAACATGATGGTTAGAGTAGCTTTGCAGCCAAAAACCCTTGGCCTCAAATCCGGATCCCTTTGGACCTTAGTATCTGTGAGACTCTGGAAAAGTTTTGTTTAGTTTAGTTTTTCAACTTCTCAGACCCTCTATTTCCTCATCTGTAAACTGAGAATCTTAAAACTCCCTACCTCCCAGGGGAGACTGTCACATTAAACAAAATAAAGCATGCAAAGCACTTGGCTTGACAAAGAGTTACGAGCTCAACAAATTAGTTATTGTGTGGACTGGCCAGAAATAACTGTCTGTCTGGAGAAAAGTATCTTTCAGATTCCAAACAGCTAGATTAGAGGCAAATAGTCATTCCTGAATTGGAGATGTCCTGCCTTCTGAATTAAAACATCAGAATCCAATGGGGGAGAATACTTAGGGATCATCTCCTCTGGACTCATTTTACAGAAGAGGTTACAGAACTCAACCTAAAAAGGTTAAATACCTTGGCGGAGAGGCTATGCATTGTTCTTGAGAAGCACAGATCCCTCATCTCATTTGCTTCCACCTTGCTGCACTGACTCTTGAAGGCATCCTTTTGGAGAGATGCTTTCAAAAGAAGAGTCAGACCTGCTGACCCGACTCACAGATTTCACGCGTGTGTGATATCACTGGCAACACTAAGCAGTGGTGGGAGGTGCAGCTGGGGTGGGAAAAGGGAGGTGAATGGGGGGGATTCTAAATGATTTCCATCAAACTTTTCCAAAGCTACTGCAAATATGCAGCGTGTTTCCTATGCAAACGTAGCTTCAACTCAAGCCCTCCAACCTCCCTCCTTCTACCCAGATCACCACCTTGAGTCCCCTCCTATGTTAATATTTGGGAGATGCCTCTGTGTATAAAAACACATACAATAGCAATATTTCCTACATTTAACCTGATATCTACAAATTCAGCCTGCTCACATGATTCGGTTTGCATAGCGTGGGTGGGCTCAGTTAATGAGTCTTTCCTAACCTTCGACTCTCTGCCTGGTGCTAAGCCAGGCTCTGGAGGGGAATGGTAATAACTGAGACACCGCTGCCCTCCAAAAGCTGCTGGTCCAGGCCATTGGTTTCAGGCTGTGGTTTCCAGACCAGCAGAATCAGCATCCTCTGAGAACTTGTTAGAAATGCAAAGTACTGGCCCCCACTCCAGACCCATAAATCAGAAACTCAGGCAGAGGCGGGGCTCAGGTATCTGTATGGCTTAACAAGCCCTTTAAGTGATTCTGACGGAGGCTCAAGTTGGAGAACCACTGGCGCTGTGTGAAGCAAGGCCGCTAGCAATGAGTAAAGGAGAACGTGAACGGCGGGAACAAGCTCCTATTGCCTATTTCCACGAGGGTGGAGGAGGTGAGAGCCCCAGAGCCTCCTGCCAGGTGTGCGAGGTCTCTGCCCACGCGGGTAGGATGTCACAAGCAGCTAGGAAGACGCAATACAGAAAAGAGAGGCTCAAGCCAGAGTGGAAAGATGGAGACCGTGGCAGACCCAGACTTGAGCCAAAGTGCAATAGAGACCTGCTCTCTGCCCGTTCTGCCTGTCTGGGAGGACCAGTTATCAGAGACCCATGGCCACCTCCAGACTCAACAGGGCCACTTGTATGAATGCTTTCCCATCCCACTGGAAGCTTCCTGGACGCCCATCCACGTCGCTCAGAGCCTTGCTTTCCAAACCATCAGCCGCTTAACAGAATTAAAACAGAACCTGTTGGAACTTTTTAAAAAATTAATTAATTAATTTATTTTTGGCTGCGTTGGGTCTTCGTTGCTGGGCACGGGCTTTCTCTAGTTGCGGCGGGCGGGGACTACTCTTTGTTGCGGTGCGCGGGCTTCTCATTGTGGTGGCTTCTCTTGTTGCGGAGCATGGGCTCTAGGTGCGAGGGCTTCAGTAGTTGTGGCATGTGGGCTCAGCAGTTGTGGTGCACGGGCTTAGTCGCTCTGTGGCATGTGGGATCCTCCCAGACCAGGGCTCAAACCCGTGTCCTCTGCATTGGCAGGCAGATTCTTAACCACTGTGCTATCAGGAAAGTCCCAGAACTTGTTGGAACTTGATACATGAATTCATTCATGCCCCCCCGCCCCTTAAAACAACTTCACATTTTCTACCATTAATGGATGTGCAATTATAGAGGAGATTAGTGATTTAAGCCAAACATATAAACTCTCAGGGTGGAAATTTTAAGCACTGCGCCTAAAATTGGGGAGATATTTTCAGAGAGAAGGTATTTTAGACAGTGGCTCTGAGATGGCATAAAGGGAGGGTTCTCTCCTCCACTCTCTGGTCAGTCCTGACCATGGACGTGCAGACCGAAGGCAGGCAGGTCTTGGGGGATCTGGGCTCTGTTAGAAGGACTGCATCCCCTTTCCCCCCATCAGGCACAGAGCTGCCCAAAACCAGACGATGCACTGGGGTAGTTGTGCCGGGGGCATGTGATTGGAAATACCTGTCTGTAAGCATTCTTGGGGCAAATTCTTTTTTTCTTTAGTCCGGGAGGCTGACCCCATGAGTTTGAGCTGAACAGCTATGTACTAGCTTAGGACTGTTAGGGCTCAGCTTGACCTAGCTTCAGCAGAATAGGGCCATTTTTGGAAGGTTGTTAAGATAGCTCACGGAAGTGAGGGAGGATCTGCCTCACCAAGCCTTGTCTTCTTTTTTTTTTTTTTTTTTTCCGGTATGCGGGCCTCTCACAGTTGTGGCTTCTCCCGTTGCGGAGCACAGGCTCCGGGCGCGCAGGCTCAGCGGCCATGCCTCATGGACCCAGCTGCTCCGCGGCATGTGGGATCCTCCCGGACTGGGACACGAACCTGCGTCCCCTGCATCGGCAGGCGGACTCTCAACCACTGCACCACCGGGGAAGCCCAAGCCCTGTCTTTATTCTCGGTCAGGGGGCTCTCTCCACAAAGGGTGGGCCGTGGCCACAGAGAATGCCAGACTCATCGTCCCACCCTCTTGGGCCACCAGAGAAAAGAGAGCTTCATTTTTTGAGCTTCGCTTTTAGACAGGCAAGTATTCTGATCGTCGCAGCTGGGGTCACGTGCCCTTCCTTGGGCCTCTCACTGTGGCCTTGAAGGTAAGATAACACTATGGCCCTGACCTGAAGACGATGCGAGGAGGGTGTTGAGTATAGACCTGGCCACCAAGTAAGGATGTCACGTCTAGCAAATAAAAATACAGGATGCTAGTTAAATTTGAATTTCCCGTGCAATATTCAGGACACACTTATACTAAATACATTATTTGTTATTTATCTGCAACTCAGATTTAACTGGGGTTCTACACTGAATCTGGCAACCCTGTCACCAAGGGAACTGATGTGAGCCAGTCAGGCTCCCCATTTTGTGTCTACCACAGTTTGTATGAACCCTTGAAGAGGTACAGAGTTCTCTGTGGAACAAAGCGCTGTCCATGCTCAGGGTTGTCCCTGAGACCCTGCTCCATGGTGTGTTGGGATGGCTGTCTGTCCAGATGAGAATCTGTGTCAGGCATCTGCATTTTTCACGAAGTGTCAAAACTGTCTGGCTGTCTGATGTGTAAAGCATATGGACTATACTTTTTATCAACCATATCAGTTCCCAGGTGGGACCCGAGGAATTTATCAGAAAATTCAGCTAGAATTATTAGAGAAATGCAAATCAAAAGTACAATGAGGTACTACCCCACACCGGTCAGAATGGCCATCATTAAAAAGTCTCCAAATAACAAATGCTGGAGAGGGTGTGGAGAAAAGGGGACCCTCCTACACTCTTGGTAGCAATGTAAGTTGGTGCAGCCACTACAGAGAACAGTATGGATGTTCCTCAGAAAACTAAAAACAGAATTACCATGTGACCCAGTAATCCCACTCCTGGGCATATACCCAGACAAAACTGTAATTCGAAATGATACATGGACCTCTATGTTCATAGCAGCACTATTTACAGTAGCTAAGACATGGAAACTGCCTAAGTGTCCACTGACAGATGAATGGATGAAGATGTGGGGTAGATGTGTGTGTGTGTACTAAGCGAAATGAGTCAGAAAGAGAAAGACGACTATCATAGGATATCACTTACACGTGGAATCTGAAATATGACACAAATGAACTTATCTACGAAACAGAAACAGACTCACAGACATAGAGATCAGACTTGTGGTTGCCAAGGGGGAGGGGTTTGGGGGAGGAAGGATCGGGAGTTTGGGATTAGCAGATGCAAACCGTTATCTATAGAGTGGATAAACAATAAGGTCCTATTGTATAGCACAGGGAACTATATTCAATATCCTGTAATAAACTTTAATGGAAAAGAAAAAGAAAAGCAAAATTCGGCTAGCATCAAACTGTGATTCCACTCTTGCCAAAGCTCCCTAGAGATGTCTGATAGAGAGTCAGCATGAGGCTACCTAGCTGGTCCAAGCCCATCTCTTAGGCTGGGTTTTAGTGCCCTTTTTCTAGAAGGCTCACTACAACCCGTTTATAAGGTCTCTTCCTCTCTAGTCTTGGCTGAAAATTTGGAACCTGAAGATCTCTGCAAGTTCCATTTCTGCCAACAGTGTTGATTCCTGTAAATATTTACCACACTTGCTCTGCAGTCAAGGCACAGCCATTTTTTCTCTTCCTCTGGAAGGAAGTTTATTACACAAAGTAATAGGTGATGTCTTCTTGCTACCATATCCATCTGCTGTAGTACCTGTGTGCTGAACTTCTTCGACAGCAAGAACGAACAGTTGTTACTGAAACCTTCCACCCGGAGGAAAACAATAAAACCAGAAACAAAAGCAAACCAACAAACCAAACTTCTATAGAGATGTATTCTCTGTTGGAATACTGAACACAAGACAGAGCAGCCCAAAGCTGAAGTTCAATTATGTTTCCTAAAGTAGGAAAACCAAACAGTTCAGTTTGATTTTTCCTTCAGACACTACTTTCTTATTCTGGTGGTAAGGGGTGGCTTTTCAGCACCAAGTATCCCAGAAAGAACTCTGAGCGATGGGGTGAAGTACTGGGCTTGGATTTAGGATACACAAAGCCAGTCCAGGGGCAAGGTCAGTCTAGGCAAGATTTTGAGCTGAAGGACTTTTTCTGTGTGTTCTCCCATCTGTTCCCAGGAGCAAGCGATGCCTGAAAAACTCTGTGTGAAGGAACTGATAGTTTTAGTGAAAGAAAAAGGTAGTCTAGGGGCCTCTGGGCATCACGTTTGGACTTAAGGGCAAGACTGTGTTGCTTTTTCTGGGAAGGCCCTATGCACTTAGAACAGAATCCTTGATGAAGTGCCAATGATCTCAGACTTGACCTTCAATGTTCTTTCCATGCAGCCTTGTGCTTCATACAGTGGTCAGGAGGCAGCTCTCACTGGGTGAGGGTACTTAGCTCTCCACGGTCTTTCGGAGAAATATGCTTCAGTGCACATGGGACCACTTTGTCCATAGGAGGGATTACCATTCTGATAAGTGGCTTTAGCCAATTAGTTTATTTTTGCTGAGTTTATTTTTTTCCCCATACTCCTAATTCAATATCCTTATTTCATATAGCACTTAGAAGGCTGATGGACCCTTATAAGGATGCATGCATGGGGTATGATGGGCCCTATTATGAAAACTGAGTAGACTGCTTAGGGGTAACAAGACACACTTCTCACATAGATTCTCTTTATAGGTCGACTGTCTCTCTGTGTGTCTATGTATATGTATGTATGTACATAAATGCGTATAAACAAAAATGTATATGTCTGTATATATATGTGTATGTACACACGTATATCTCCCCTTGCATATATGTGTATGTCTAATTAGTGATCTGTCTTCACTGGTTCTATCCAGGTTTGCTGCTGTGTATTCTAGAAGGGCAGTGACTAGGTACGTCTGGTTCACTACTGTACATCTGGAACCCAGCACAGTAAAAACAGTCTTTACATAGCTCCTTCCTTTGCCAAGCACTGTGCTAAGGGCTAGTCAACAACTCTCTCATTTAATTGTCCCAAAACCCCTATAAGACAAGTACTATTATTGTGCCCATCTTACAGGGAGGAAACTGAGTCACAGGGAGGCCAAGTATCCTGGCTGTGCTCACGTCGCTCGTAAATATTAATAATAGTAAAAAAAAAAAAAACCTGGGATTTGATCCTGAGCAGTCTGGATTCTAGAGCCTGTTTTCTTGCCTCGTACTGGAAAATACTTGTTCTATAATTAATAAGTAAATGGATGACTAGTAAGACTAAAGCACTCTGTGACAAAACCATGGTTTTCACCCTGGGTTGTCAGCCCCAGAATTCTCATAAAATTCTTTAGAAGTACTGCCCATTCCAGCATTTCTCCCTCTGACTCACGTCTGTGGCTTTCCACACCATCTAAGGCTCATTCTAACTTCCAGAGTCTGTATTATTCTCACAATTCTATTACACGAACTCCCTGTTATGGGATTGCTAATTGCTAATCCCCACATCAGTGGGTAAATGTTTAGGTGGACACTGCTGCTGCCTGCTCTTTGCATTTCAGAGCGGTCTTCAACAGCCAAGGAAACCGTGGGCCAAACCTCCTCATGAAGGACAAGCTTCTTGTGATGAGCTACAGGAAGCTATGCCCCCTGAACACCCAGGTGAGGCCCATCTGATCTCACGCCTTGAGAAGAGCAAAGAAATATACAAGATCCAAACCATGTTCATCTCCAGACGACTAAACAGACCACTGGAATCAGAAGTTGTGTTTCTCTCCATTCACAATCCGCTCCCCATCACAGGTGGGCCCCCATCATGGCCCTGGGAGAGGAGTATCACACTCTCTAAGCTCAGATGGGCGATCAAATCCTATCCTCAAGTCTCAGGGGCTAATTAAGCCTCTATGGCTGGTCAATGCTCCTCATTGTGGCAGTGATTTTAAAGAACTTCTAGGCGGTCTCTTCGTGTTCAAAAACTTCTCTCCATCTTTTCATGTATGATTGACACAAACAAATTTCGAATGGTAGAATTTCTGTCAACCCTCCAGGATGTTTCTCTAATTCCATACTCAAAAGGCAGCACTGCTTGATCCACAAACTTGTATTTGCTCTTTGAAAATACAAAGACACAACACGGAAGAAAACGCTACCAGCATTCCACTCTGCTCCCCAATCAAGCCACATAGACCCAATACTTGAGGCTTCCTTTTGCCACTTGGATTCCAATTTTCAGTTCCCGTTGGAGACATCTCGTGTTCTCACTGCAGCATCATCTGTTAATGCCCACTGTCAATGGGGAAGAATCATTCAGCACTAAAACGCATGGAAAACAAACAGAAAAAGGATTCTACTTTCCAAGCAAGCCAGGTTCCGAGAACTGCTACTAGAGAGAAGTGTCCAACACTTTTCCACTTAAATCGCTTTCAAAACTTCTAATGAATCTTCTCTTTTAAACAAATAATGCCATTAGCATGGATGCTATGCAAATGAGATGCAGGGCCTGCATTTGTTTGGCTTCCTCGATATTGTTTCAGAAACCTGATTACATCAAATATTTTTCAGTTTATGCAAAGCAGAACTTCTCAATACATTTTTTTTGAAGAGTATGTAGTTTTTCATTTGCATGTTAGTCCCAAGTGGTAAATTTACACTCTGAATGTAGGATTAACAAATTTCCATGTCTGTACTGCATTTTGAAACTTAACCATAAAGAAGTTGCTTTCATATGCCAAGAGGCTTCAGAATCTGAAATCGAATGAACGTGGAGGTACCTGGATGCAAGAGTTTAGCACATAGACAGACAGCACCAAGGAAACCTGTTTTCCCAGAGGAACATATTTTTGTAGTTACCTATTACATACAGTGGTTTTTCAAAAACTGATTTCAAGTCATCTTGGAGAATTCAGGGACAAGGATACACTTTGTGTGGCTAAGAAACCATTCAGATCCACAGATATGCATCTAAACCCCTTTCCGACTGCTCTTTCCCAGTCTGGCGAGCAGGCCTGGCAGTGCCACTTCCTCCCTTCCAGTGAACAATGTTAGGGCTTGAGAGAGCGATGCGTGATCACATTTACTGTAGCATCAACTCTTTTTTTTCTTAATTGTCCTGAGAACCTAGAAAGGAAACAAGCGTCTGTGCTGACAGAGGAGCTCAGCGTGAACTCTCATTTTTCACATGGAGCTAATTAAAAACTGAAATTAGTTAAATATGGAAATGACACTTGCAAGCACTTTAGTAGAATTCTGGCAAAATCCCTCTGGTGTGCTGTGACATTACCTGCTGCTCCGAAACTCCCCAACTGAATTTCACAGTTAAAGGGCTGAGCAAAGGGAAAGTTATTATTGAGATTTCGGATTCAGAATGGGTCTGTAAAACTCCAAATTAAATTTCACGGCTGGCCCTTGAGTGGTTGGCAATATATAACGCAGGCCAATGGAGTGGGCTGCTCACAATGGCCCTGCAAGAAGCCGCTGCAATTACTCCTCTTTAGGTATGGTCCTGTGGGTGGCATGGGGTTTCAATCAGAAGGTTAACGGATGTATTTCTCCCGGAATCTGACTCAGGGTGCTTCACATACACGCCAGTTCCGACAAAGAGCCGGGACTCATGTGTGGGGTATGACTGGCCCTATTATGAAAACTGAGGAGACTGCTCAGGGGTTACGACACACACTTCTCAAATGGATTCTCTTTATAGGTCGGACTGCCTGTGTACCTATGTATATGTATGTACAGAAATGCGTATAAACATGCATGTATATATGTGTATCTTTATGCGTGTGCACACATATATATCTCTCCCTGCATATATGTATATGTCTTATAGGAATTTCTGTTTTTATTTATAATTGTGATACCCCATCATGAAGCCGGGAGATCAAGCAGCTTGAGTGTTAGGGGGAAGGGAGAATGGTCTTCTCTTAAAATCCCTGGTAGAAGAAACGGCCTTTCCCAACGGACAGTGATGAAGCGGGATCTTCCAACATAGATGGCAACAGAACACCATCCACGAGCGCCATGTCCTCCTTCACAGGCAAAAGCAGTAGCGTTTGCTCAAGGGCAAATTATGGTGTTTGTCTACATCTGCATACAAGTTAATTAAACCGGCCTACGTGTCTGACGGTTCTGGATCTGTGGCAGAGTGTTTGGGAAGTCCAGCCGCTCTGCAGACAACTGGAGTGTTGGGATTTTATTGTCTTTCCGACACCCTGTCCACTTGCCCTTGAGGCATCCCCTCCTCCTGGAGCCCGGCCAAGACTGAGGCAGGCACCGCATCCCTGCCTGGGCAGGCCAGCGAGAGGAGCCGCATATTGCCAGAGCCAGCCCTGCTCCGTGAGTCAGCTGGCAGGGCGCCGGCAGCGGGCTGAGTTGCCAGAGAGAGTTATCTGGCAGCCCTGGCGCTCATCTTCCCATCACACTCGGGCTTTGCTAGTCCGAGGCCTGGAAATCATCACGGCTTATCCAGCTGGATGGGTGGAATGCTTCAGCTGTACCATCGGGCTGGCTTATTTTTATTGAATTTTGAATATCCAATTTCAAAGCAATTCAAAAGAATGTGCCCAAGGCTTCAGATCAGCGTGGCTGCCACCACCCTGCAGTAGGGTTTGGAAGTTCATAATTCTAAACAACGGCAAGATTACAGAAGCTTTCCCTGCCAGGACCAGCGCCTCTACAGAACCCTCTGTACCAACTCCATTAGGTCACGTGCTGACAGCGGCGGAAGCTGTCGTGCTAGTCCAGGTCCCTCACTATTCAGGCCACGGTGGCCAAGCAAACTTCTTCCACTGATGAAAGAAAGACAGGGGAGTGGAGTGGGGAGGGGGAGGGTAATAGGATGCAAAAGGATCCAGGTCCTGGAGGTTGGCACATGGAAGGTTGCTTACAGAGGGCAGGATGGAGAGACAAGAGGCACAAAAGGGTGGCATCAGCTGGGCAGAGTGGGCGGGGGTGACCCCAAAGCCCTGACCCTACAGGGAGAAAACAACCGTTCAGGAAGTCAGGAACAACTCTAAACTTGTTTTGTAACCATCATCCCCCTGCCCCATAAAGACTGAAAATACAAACAGAGAAACACTATACCTGCTTCTGTAAGACTGACCTGATGACAGGAATCTTCCATCTCAGGCAGTCTTTTCACCGGCTCCAAAAAATCCATCTTCCCTCATCCCTGTCATTTTATCCTAATCCTGCTACACACATGCCCCGAAGGCATTTGTTTTATTTATTTTTATTTATTCTTTTTATTATTATTTTAAAAATTTATTTTATTTTTGGCTGCGTTGGGTCTTTCTCTAGTTGCTGCACGGGCTTTCTCTAGTTGCAGCGAGCGGGGGCTACTCTTTGTTGCGGTGCGCGGGCTTCTCACTGCAGTGGCTTCTCTTGCTGCGGAGCACGGGCTCTAGGTGCATGGGCTTCACTAATTGTGGCACGCTGGCTTAGTTGCTCTGCGGCATGTGGGATCTTCCCAGACCAGGGCTTGAACCCATGTCCCCTGCATTGGCAGATGGATTCTTAACCACTGTGCCACCAGGGAAGCCCAAGGCATTTGTTTTAAATGCACAAAGTAAAACTTAGCCCAAGCGGTAGACGGCTGAAGAGTTGAGAAAAATGGGCCTCCTGAGAAAAAGCCCAACACAGCAACCTAAGGCTGAGGATGGTTAGACAATCAAAATACAACCTGCTCTGATTTCTTTCAGTAGCACTTGGGAGACATCCCAGGTTGTGCCAAGTAGGGCTTGGCACTCACTGAAAACTGTTTTTAAGAAGCCTGGGGACAAAACCAATTCAATAATTATCGATGTTCCCAATCTGTCAACTCCTCCCCACAGGGGCTAAAACATAACTTCAAAATACAGAGCAGGGTTTACTTGGTGGCACAGTGGTTAAGAATCCGCCTGCCAATGCAGGGGACACAGGTTCGAGCCCTGGTCCGGGAAGATCCCACATGCCGCGGAGCAACTAAGCCCATGCGCCACAACGACTGAGCCTGCGCTCTAGAGCCCGTGAGCCACAACTACTGATCCCGCGTGCCACAACTAGTGAAGCCCATGCACCTAGAGCCTGTGCTCCGCAGCAAGAGAAGCCACCACAATGAGAAGCCCATGCACCGCAATGAAGAGTAGCCCCCGCTCGCCGCAACTAGAGAAAGCCCACATACAGCAACGAAGACCCAACGCAGCCAAAAAGAAAATAAATAAATGTATTAAAAAAACCAAACAAAAAAACCACCGAGCAAACTGGGATGTGGTGACTCTGATTGTAACATGAGGCAGTCAGTTTCACAGGAGCAGGGCACCTGCCTGCTCTCCCTCAGCACTGCACCCCTGCCCCCAGCACAGTGCTGGGCCATTAGGAGGACTTAATGAATATTTGTGGAATGAATGAATGAACAAACGAACAAAGGTTGTCTTTGTCTTACGTCACTTAGAGTCAGAAAGACTCCTAATATGGCCATTTAATTGTTAGACAGCACTAGATAAAGAATCTCTAGGCCTCAGTTTTCCCATCTGTAAAATGGGTTTGATAGAAGTACCGACTGCATAAGATTGTACTGCAGATTAGACGAGAAAATGAACAGAAAGGGCCTGGCACCATTTAGAAGGGGCAGAGCTCAACTCCTTTCTCACTTATTCAACTGGATAAATCACAGCTCTTAGTACCTGATCCACTTATGTTCCCTTTGCATCATTCTATGGAGTCTGCCTTTAAAAGGGAAAAATAAAAATCAAATATGTAGGAGACCCTTTGTTTTTCTGAAAAAAATTTATCGTTCTTCAAAAGGGATTGTTTTGCCTGCTCAATGCAGTCAGTGTTGGGGTACCTTTTGCAAACCTTGAATGTCCCCTTAAATGAGGGAGCCATGATTTTCCTTTAAGGACAAGCTCTATTGATTCAGATACAGAGTAAAGACATAGAAACCCAAACATGAAATAAATAGCACCAGGATAAAGCAAAAACCCCAAAGACAGAAGTAAAGGAAACCCAAGAACCCAACAGCTAAAAGAAGGTGGGGGGAGCCAGGTAGATGCTTCTAGAAACCAGAGGTAAGAACAGCTACCCAGAGGTCATCCCCTTTGGTGTGTGACCCAGTTTTAAATCATTTGCTCCTTTGAGCAAACAGTGCTGCTGGTTAGTTATCCAGTAGATGTTTTTAATTACAAGCTGAAAAAGTCATTCTGTAGCCCTGAAACCAGTGCCCTCATGCCTAAGAAGTGCTTTTTAATATTTATACATCTAAAGAGGGTTTGCCCTTGCAGACACAGAAAATCATTAGGAAGCCTTCTCAGGAGGCTGTAACTTTGGTCAAGGTCATGCACAAATCTAAACTTCAAATTTCAGCCAAGGCTTACCAGTAGGTGCCACTTTTGTGCCACAAACCACTTCTAACCCTTTCTCAACTTTATTTCTAGGTTATCAATTTTTAAGTAGAGGAGAGGAACAAAAATATGCTTGTGAGACAATTCTGAGCGTATAAAAGTTGAAGAAACTTTTCTTTTTTTCCTCGTTACTTGGCACATTTATTTAATAGAGCTTTTTTTGACTTGACTTTTTTCTTCCAGCACGGCAGATGAATGGGAGAACCAAGGAGACTGCACTCAAAGAAATGTCTTCTAACGGTGCTAACTTTGGTTTGGCATGTCACCTATCTAACAATATCAGGGAGAGGAAATATTCCGTCAAAGCTGTGAGCCTGGAGGGAAACAGACTGGATGGTGTCCAAACACACACAGTATCTTAGCAACTTTTGAAGTTCACAAAAGCCAGCATTTCAGTTTGGGAAGCCGGCTGGTAGAAGTTCCATCATCCCCAACCACGAACCGCTGAAAGCCACAGCCCAAGGTAGAAGTGGCTATCGTTTTCAGGATCTCCCACCCAAGCTGCCGAAAGTCAAGTGGCTGTGAGAGGGCAGGCAGCTCTCTTCCCAAGAAAACAAAATAAAATGATGACACCAAACGCGCTCCCCCCACCAAACACATAGAACAGTGATAACCAGGTAAGGCCAAACATATCATGACTGAAAAATGTCTTGGAGGAGCACATTCGGCAAAAAAATAAAAGCATACAATTAATCTCCATTGGAAGAAAATGGGGAACAGGAATCAGGCAATAGCTACTCCAAGACCTTCCCGTTAAGAATCTGGGTGTGCCTTTGTGCCTTTGCCCTGTAAAGAGAGGGCTCGAGAATCCTCTCTCACTTATTTCTGGAGAATGGGGAGACTCCGAACACCCATTAAAGATGTCTTGGGGATCACCTTGTAGCCCCTAGCCTGTCTTTCATGGCTAAGTGATGAGCATGAACTTGGGTGGGGCGAGGTCTAAATGAACTTGACTGATAAGCCAATCTATATCCTCACCATTATCCCCCAGATCTGAGGCTGATTGTTAATCCTAACAATCTAATCCTTGAATCCATCCTAAATCCGGCCCTGAAGCCCAAAACGGATCCTAACCCTCTGAGAACCCAATGTATAACTGTCACAGGAGTAGAAATCCATGCCCCTCTCTGAAGCCCAGCTTAGGCTATCTGTACCTCGACTGTTCCTTACTTTTAGGCAATTAAACTACCAGGCAAGTGAGACAAGTCATTTCATGTGAAAAGAGGCAGGTGCTTTTTAAGCCTTTTGTTTTCTCTAACACCTATTGTCCTTAAAACATCATGCAGCGACAAAATCAGAAAGTTTACTCAATCCAATTCTACAGTGTTCTAACTTGTTTATTACGTGTGTGAAAATAAGCGAGGAAGTACATTCTTTGTCCCAGAGCCCCCAGCGTCATCCAGCCCAGCTGACATGTACTGACATAACACATGGAACTGATCAGGCTTCTGTTGTGGATTATAGGAACAGGAACACTTCTCTTAGCGGGTCCCCCATTTCCAGAGGCTGACTGCTGTTTTCTCTGCCCAGGAGACAGCAAAAGCCTGATCATTTTGATGGAGTTATACCTGGTGCCTCCCTCCTCTTCCTACCAGATTCACAATGACCAAACCTGGACATTCAACCTCTAAAATGTCTCCCAGATCTGCTCCTCTCCTGGCCTGTCCTGCTTTTGTCCTTGGTCTGTTCACCTTCTCTGCTTTCTGGGCTTTGGAAACAGCCTCCTTAGATCTTATCGCCTCCAGTCTTGACCACTCATTTCATTCCACACGGGGCTGCCACACTGTTCCATGCCCTCCTCTACTCATGATTCTCAGCAGGGTTCGCATCACTTAAGAATCAAATCCGGAGGACTTCCCTGGGGGCGCAGTGGTTAAGAATCCACCTGCCAATGCAGGGGACACGGGTTCGAGCCCTAGTCTGGGAAGATCCCACATGCCGCGGGGCAACTAAGCCCGTGCGCCGCAACTACTGAAGCCTGCACTCTAGAGCCCATGTGCCACAACTACTGAGCCTGTGTGCCACAGCTACTGAAGCCTGCGTGCCTAGAGCCAATGCTCTGCAACAAGAGAAGCCACCACAATGAGAAGCCCGCACACCGCAACGAAGAGTAGCCCCCGCTCGCCACAACTAGAGAAAGCCCGCGCGTAGCAACGAGGACCCACCGCGGCCAAAAATAAGTAAATAAAATAAATAAATTAGAGAAAAAAAAGGAATCAAATCCAAATACACATTTGTATGGTGTGAAAGGCTCTTTGTCACCTGCCGCTTCTCTCCAGTCCCAGCTCCTTTAATACCTCAGCGCCCTGTGTACTGTTTGCTTCCGTATGAACCATAAGTGCTTCCCCAGAACACCACGCTTCCCCAGGCTGAATCACTCACTGCACTTGGTGTTCTTAATTCCTAAAATGTACTTCTCCCACCTCATCTTCTGCCAAACTCCTATGCACCCTTCCAGCTAGGAGTCAAATATCACCTCCTCTCTGAAGTACTCCCTGATACCTTCAGCTAAAATCCTCCTTTTCCTCTCCCCACTCACTTCCCATGGAGCACAGTTACGACCTCCTTAGCCTTTTGTTGTAAGTGACTGTTGGCACATCTGTTTTCCTTCTGTGTGTGACAGGGATCTGCTGGGGGTGGGGGCAGGGACCTTGGATGCATTTTTGCATCACCAAGATCTCAGAACTTAGAAGACAAAATTCAGTAAATGTTTGCTGAATGAGTGGATGGATAAAGGACAAAGCTAGTCCTCAGGAGGTACCCTAGAATCGACCCCAACTTGAGAATGAGCCTTAAAATTAAAATACTTATGTGGGGATTCTCTCACCTAAAAAGTCCTCAGCAGCCAGACTAGCTCTATTTTCTGAACTCAGTTGCTTCCTCCTTTCTCCTCCCTCTTATCCTGTTCCTTTCTGGGACTTCTAGGGCAGTGGTCTGAATTGAACTGTCTTCTTCTTCCGCCAGCCCCGGGGTCAGCAAGTCCGTATCTGGAGTTACTCTGGCGATCAGGGACCCGAAGTTGTCATCAGTAAGAGAGCGGGCAATCCAATCCTTTTTAACTCCAGGCCCTATTTCCCTGGAAACACTTATTTCCTCATGAAAAAAAAAAAAAGAAAGAAAGAGGAAAAAAGCTCACAAGACCACGTCAAAGCGAATGCTTGGAAAATATTTTTGAAACATTTGGAAGTAATTTCTATTCACAAATTGTCTCTATTCACAAAATGAAAAGGCAAATTATGTGAGCTGGATAAATTGAGAGAGAGAAGAAATCAGACATAACGCTGGGAGCAGACGAGGAAGAGGGCGCAAGGAACACAGAGAAAGGCCAGCAATTCTTGCACTTCTACAGTAAGTAGAATTTTAAAACATTAAACATGTTCTACCTCCCATGAATGCTTCAACCAATTCCAAGATGCCGGTGGGCCGCTGATTTCACCATATGGCAGAAGAGAAAGTTTAAGCTCAATAAAGACAGGTCTTCCATCACCCAACAGTTGGGAGAGTTGGGGCTAGCAAGTAAGAAGTATGGAAGAAGAGAAAGATGAGGAAGAGAAAGAAGGGAAGAAGGCTAATATGTCAAGAAAAGATTGACAGGAGGGGTCCCGAAGATTCACCCAACATCAACAATGAATGGCAAGAATGTCGTGAAGAACTTTGAAGTCATCCTCTGCTTTGAGCTCTTGACATATGAAGCCCTTCTCTCAAAGAGCCACAACGGAAAAAAGAATCAGAATCATTACCAAGCCCCGAAAGCCCCTAGGTTCTCAGGAGGATGGAACCACTGAGGGCTCAGAGGCTCCAACTCTGGGATGAATGCTTCTGAATGTCCTAATGGGCATACTGCTTTGCCTGTAATACGTCTTTCTCTACTCAATAAAAATTAAATAGCTATATGTATTATCAAAAGTGATCTGCTTGTCCCACACTATTCTCTTATACTCTTTCCCACCAGCAACAGCAGGAGTGGGACAAGTTCAGAATATAAACAATGCCATATAAAATGAGCAAAGAGCATTTGCAGAACTCAGATCACTTTGAGTGGGCCACCACAGATTGAGAACTCAGATCACTTTGAGTGGGCCACCTCAGATCACTTTGAGTGGGCCACCACAAATTGCCCAGAGTAAACGCGCTGGCCAATCTAAAAATGGCAATCATTTTCTTATTCCACGTCAGGGCACTCCACAACTATCTTCTTGTTTAGTTCTAATGATAGTTCTGCAAAGGGGGGCACTATTACCCTCATTTTAGAGTGATAATCTGGACCTCAGGGAGATTTAAATGATACCCAAATTTGAACCCATTTCTGATCAGATCCAAACACACATTCTTTCCACCTCAGTCCCTAGTTCTAAAATTGACCACGAATTGTCTCTACTTCCTATTCCTTTAATGAAATGATCAGAGGCCCGTCTAGCTGGGTCAGATCCAAGGGAAGAAGAAATCCCGAGGGGCAGCAGAAGAGGCTGATAAATGAGCAATGCATGTAGTAAGGGGCATAAGCAGGGTGCCTGCGAGGAGAAGCCCTGTGCAAAGTTGGGTCCTGCCCTGGGCTGGCTCAGTCTGGTGACCCTGTGAGGTCCACTCCAATCCCTTCTAGCAATTACTGAGCACTTATTTTATACCAAGCATGGTGCAAAAAGCTGTGCACACAGCATGTAATTTAATCCTTGCAGCAACTCTTGCAGGTAGGTGCATCTATTATCACCGTTTTATGGATGACAAAACCATCTGAGAGGTTAAGTAACTTGGTCAAAATCATACAGCTGTGAAGTAAAACAGTGGGGATTCCAGCCCTGTTCTGATTCTAGAGGGTCTGCCGTTAGCCACCAAGCAAACTGCCTTCTTCAACTCCCACTGAGAGGATGATCAGGGATCATGATGTCATTGCCCAAATGAGGTCAAGGTCGAGGGGCAGTAAGTATAGTTTCTGAGTTTCAGCTCCCCAGAACCTACATTAACATGGGCACTGGAATTCAGCGGGCCTGACTTTGAAGACACTCTCTACCTTTCTAATTGTATTACTTTAAGCAAGTTATTTGATTTGCACCTCAGTTTCTGCATCTGTCAAGTGGGAATAAAATGTAGACAATGCATGCTCTTTGAAATGTTGCAGCGCTCCCTATAGAGCTGCAACACTTGGGAAGAAAAATTTATATTAAGTTTAAAAAGTCAGATGAGGGCTTCCCTGGTGGCGCAGTGGTTGAGAGTCCGCCTGCCGATGCAGGGGACACGGGTTCGTGCCCCGGTCCGGGAGGATCCCACATGCTGTGGAGCGGCTGGGCCTGTGGGCCATGGCCGCTGAGCCTGCGTGTCTGGAGCCTGTGCTCCGCAATGGGAGAGGCCACAGCAGTGAGGGGCCCGCGTACCGCAAAAAAAAGAAGTCAGATGAAATAATGGACTGACGGAAATTTAGAGCTGAAGGACCTTGGGGATGACCCATGGCCACAGAGCATTATGGTTAAGTGCCCAGATGCTTTAATTAGGCAGCTCCTGGCTGTGTGACCCTGGACAGGTTACTTAACATCTCTTAGCCTCAGTTTCCTCATCTATGAAGTGGAAGTAAAAATAGCAAAACCCGACAGGCTTGTTGCAAGGATGAAATGAGAGCATGTAGGCAAAGCCCAGTGACCTGCACAGAGTAAGTGCTGTATAAGTGCTGGGATTGTTATGATAGGGAAACTGAGGCCCTCGGAGGGTAAACACTTGTCCATGGTTGCACTGAGAATTAACAACAGAGAAAGTAATGAAATACAGGCTTCTTGATCCATTCACGCCGCTTCTCCTCAGCTGTGCAAACCTGAACAAGTTACTTAAACTTTCTATGACTCAGTCTCCCCATCTGTTGAATGGGGACAATTCTTCTTACCACTACTAATAAGGATGTGGAGGGGAAGTAAGTGAGTGATTCCAACAAAGCCTTCAACTTGAAGCATCTCGAGGGCTCACTGAATGTTAGCTGCTATAATTATTCCTTCCCTTCTGATGTGGAAGAGCATAGCTTTTATCCTCAGGAATAAGGATGATAAAAGTGGGAGGAAGCTGTTCCTCACGGTTCTTTGCTGACTCAAAGAACGAGTGACGTGGACAAATCCCAAACTGAGGAAAGCCAGCCAAGAGATGTCCCTTCAAGTCCTTTTATCTCCCCAACTAAACAGACTTCTCCTTGAGGTATGGCTCCTGGAATCAGCACCTTAGTCCTCTAGGTGGAAGTCTTGCCCTTTCAGATTCTAGAAGCTTCTGTCAGCCCAAATCAGAAGCCCTTCGTTACAGTTCTCTGCAGCAGTGCTGAATCTTCTTGTGGAAGGAGCACAGTATTCGGAGTCCAATGACCTGGGTACTAGCCCCTGACCTGCTATGGACTAGCTGTGTGCCTTGGACAAGTTCCTTCTCTACATGAGCCCGTGTCTGCAGCTGTAAAATGAGGATCATAATGAATGCTGTCGACCACACAGAATCATGAGGCACCACACAGACACAAAGCATTACTTGCTTTTTCGCTCTCATGTCCTTCCCCGTCTGGCCCCAGCCAGGAAGAAATGAGCAACCTGTGTGATTGCCTTAAAAAAGCCACATTTCCTTCTCAGTCTTCAGTCCTTTATTTAAGGGAGGGCAGCCTTCTTTTCCATTCATGGTCTTGTTGCAGAAGAAGGATGATAGCAAAGCACTGGATGATTGTAAGTGGCTACTAAGGCAGTTTTATGGCAAGAGGGATCAATTACAGGGTTGCATAACCAAAGCAATGCCGGTAAAGTCCTTTCCCTGTACCGGTCCACACAGATCGACGCCAGGCTTCTGATGACTGAGAAGAGCCAGAAGACCCAAATGGACGCAGCACTTCTGCCTTGTGGACTGCTTGGCCACCGCAGCACAATTTCATCCAGCTTCCCAGAGCCCCTCTTCTTCCCTGGGGTTGTCGGAGCAGACCACAGTCCTCCCAAGACTGGGCAGGAGTGGCGGACAGGACCAACGCACCCATCGCCTTGGCTTTTGCCTCAAAGGTGGCGCATTTGGGTTTCTACACAAATCATTTGCCTTCAGTTTAGGAATCCTTCCATTTCATTGCTCCATTAAGGGTGATTTCATCTTTTAAATGGACTTCAAGAAATGATGAAATGAAATACTTTGTAGATGGCGCTGCATTTGAATAAGAGGAAACCGTTACACCCAGTACAGAATGAAGTGTTTTATTTGCGTTTCAAAGGCAGCAAGGAAAGCTTTGAGAAGAGAAAAATTTTTTAAGGAAACCAACTTGTCTACCCTTATTTGGCATTTATGAACAGGAAACTTGCAAGAGCAGAGGTGAAGATGGCTGTGGTGAAGACAGTCTAGGTGACAGTTAAGTAGAAGGACTCAGAGGACACGCTGCATGGGGTTGAGACCTGGCCCTATTATGTACTCATTATGTGATTTGGGGGAAGAGTTATCCAATATTATTTTGCCTCAGTTTTCTCTCCGGTAAGATAGACATGATGATAGTACCAAACATTTAATGTGGTGGTAATACACATTAAATGAGAAAATTCATATGAGCTCTTTTGCATATGTTAGGATTTTTGAGTAAATGCTCAAAAATACTAACAGTCATCATTACTGTTAAGATACTACGAACGATTCAGAAAAATCCTGTGTCGCAGGTTGAGCTGTATTCCACCGCCCCCTGCCCCCATCAAAAGATGTTGCTGTCCTAACCTCCAGCGTCTACGAACGAGATCTTATTTACAAGTAAGTTTCTTTGTAGATGATTAAGTTAAGACGAGCTCATAAGGGTGGGCCCTAATCCAATATGACTAGCGGCCTTAAGAAAAGGGAAAATTTGGCCACATAGATACGCACATAAGAGAGAATGCCATGTGAAGATAAGAGTTTTGTTGCCACAAGCCAAGGAACCACCAGAAGCTACGAGAAAGGCCCGTAACAGATCCTTTCCTAGTGCCCTTCAGAGGGAGCAGGAATCAGCTGGCGTTTTCATCTTTGACTTCTAGCCTCTAGAACTGTGAGACAATAGACTTTTGTGGTAAGCCACCCACTTCATGGTACTTCTGTAGGGCAGCCCTAACAAACTAACACACGCGCTTTCAAAGTGCCACCCTGGACACGTATGTAAAAGAGATTTCTTAGAAGTAGAGGTTGTATCTATTTCCAGAAAAGCAGAAACTTTTGAATGTAAAAGTTTTTGAGTGTAAAAATCACTGTTATAAGACACTGCTGTTTTCAGATTTATCAGACAATTCTAACCTTCTTTTCCCTGTTGCCTCTAAGCAGAGTCTAGAAAAGCTTTCCCAGCCTCCCTGGAAGCAAGGGACAGCCATGTGACACAATTCTGACTAGCAAGATATAAGTAAAATTCTGCTGGGAAGTGTGTGTGTGTGTGTGTGTGTTTTAGGGGAGTGGGTTTAGGCTTCTCCTGATAAATGACTCAGAGACTTGAAGTTTTTCTTTCTCTTTGTTCCCCCCTTGAAGTTGGATATGATATCCGGAGCTACATCAGCTATCTTGTGACAATGAGGCAGCAAAACCAAGGGAAAAACACTAAAGTTCTGGGAATGGCAAAGTGGAGAGAGAGGAAGGGCTCATGTCCTACATGGTATCACTGAGCAGCATAAACAATGCCAGTTCCTGCCAACCTTGGCTATCTAGCGGCTCTGTGTGCAACACAGAGCCTTCATTTTTGTTTTGTTTTTGTTTTTGTTTTGCGATACACGGGCCTCTCACTGCTGTGGCCTCTCCCGTTGCGGAGCACAGGCTCCAGACGTGCAGGCTCAGTGGCCATGGCTCACGGGCCTAGCCACTCCGCGGCATGTGGGATCTTCCCGGACCGGGGCACGAACCCGTGTCCCCTGCATCGGCAGGCGGACTCTCAACCACTGCGCCACCAGGGAAGCCCTGTGGTTGTTGTTTTTGATAACTGGCAGCTGAATGCCTCCCTAACTGAAACGCTGCCTTGTCTGACCGTCCTGACCAGGACTTTAAGGTCTCCTCCTCACTTTCAGTTTTGAAGCATGTTTCATTTTATCTCCCAATTCCTTCTGCCTGTCTCCAGGCTTCTCTGCCGTGGAGAACTGGCTGGGGAATGTGTCAACCTTCAGTTCTCAGGACAAGGCTAAGGGGCAGCTAACCTGTGATCAGAGGGACCCTATTTTCTCCTTTCTTGGAAGCGATATGGTTAAGGGTGGTTGCAAGAACTTCTTGGGGGATGGAGACACATAACGTCAAAGTCACCAAGTTGATGGCAGTTCACATATCGATAAGATCGTGAACTTGGAGTCAAGTAGACCTTTGTTTTAACTCCAGATCCCAACCACTGACTAGTGAGTTACCGTGGGCAAGTTACTTAAGGGCTCTAAATCTCGCTCCTTAATTAGAAACAGGAAAATCAAGTCATTCTGAAGATTAGCTAAGACACTGCATGTGAAGTTCCTGCACATAGTAGATCCTTAATAAATGACTGACTTCACTGTCCTTTTTATAGAGGAAAAAAAAAAAATCAGTGGTGATACTTGGGGAAAGATGTACATTCAGGGGTACTTGTCACTACACCTCTGCAGTTGAACCCTCTTTTCACAGCACAAAGTTGACCAGTTTAGTCAAATAACTTCTCAGAACTTAGCACCACAGCTTGCTCTCATGAAGGGGAGTGAGGACTTTGAGTGTGAAAAACAGCATGGAGAGGAAGAGCAATACAGAGCTAAAGATGACCCACACAAGGGCAATACTGGGTCTGAGCTCTTACTTTGGTTCTGATGGTAAAGGAGAAAAAAAATACACCTAAAAACATGATTACAAGTCAGTGAGAACAGAATCTCTTGATCTTGGCACTATCGACATTTTGGGTTAGACGATTCTTCCTATGCATTGCAGAACGTTTAGCAACATCTCTGACCTCTACCCACTAGATGCCGGTAGCATCCCCCAGTTGTGACAACCGAAGGAGTCTGCAGACATTGCCAAAGGTTTCCAGGGGTGGGATGGGCTGTGCTGAGTTAGAGCAGAAAGCAATGGAGTCCTGATGTACAAAAGAGTCTCGCTGGGTGAATCTTACTGGGACGGATCCACAAGTGGGCCTCAACGTGTTACAATCCTGCATCACGTGCAAAATAGCAAGAGGGGAAAGGAAATAATTCTGCACATCTTTGGGCCCCGACCACCTTCTTAATAAGCAAAGGTTGAGGTGACTGGTTATTACTCCACCCAGACTGCAGAACAAGGCGTGGTCATATGTAGATTATTTCATCAATCTGTGCAAGTACCTCTTCAAGTCAAGTCAGCTTAATGGGTAAAATATTTGATATTCTATAAAAAGACCTACCAGGTTTCAATCCATCCTTTTCACCTAGGATCACAGGAAGAGCAGTTACGGAAAGGAAGTGGAGCCGGGAAGGAACCTCAGCGCCATTCTCTAGTTACACCCCCAACTTGAAGATGGAAGGGTACCATTAGCCAAGCCCACGGCTCACCTCACACGCGGAAACTATCACAGACCTGCTAATCAGTATAGCTGCAGAATAGGAGTGTTTGCATTTTGCTTTCATTCCCTGCTGATCCTGATGATTTTAAGGGGTTCTTCCCCACGAAGATCCCTCATCATTCAGTATCATTTACTCACAAAAGTGCAGTCTTAGAGTTACTACTCCTTTACACTCCTCTCGGGATCTTTTTGGGAGCCCTTGGTCTTGAGATTATAAAACACTGTTCTAAAAGGCTCTGTTGTATATACCACGGAGCTCTGAAGAGGGTAAGACTCGAGGACAAGGCTGTTCTGCATGAAAATATTCATACACATTATTTCATTATACACTCGAGAAATGACAAGCTGGTTTGCAAGAATAGTGTAAGATGTTCTCTCACAATTTCACCCACGGTTAAGAGCCTGTTCACTCTCTTCCAAACTCCACTTTAAAATTTCATCCAATCTGGGAGTTCCCAGCGCAGGTTCCTTTTATTTTAAAGAGGATTTCAGAGTGTCGTCTGCTACAGTAACACTACTAAGACAATAATGCTGTATTGTCCTGTGATTATTCTAACCTGGCTGAGAAGTTGACCACATTTAAGTGTCATTTATAATAACTCGCCACATTTATGACAGAGCCATGGGCTCATTGGGAATGCACACAATTAATTAACCCACAAGACATGACATCCAACCCCGGGAACTTCTCTCATGGAGGCTTGGGGAGGCTGCAGGAAGACCGCACAGACTTTAAGGGTGGGATTATCATGGTGTTACGGTATTGCCTCTCTCGCTGGACGAAGTGGAGATGGCTAGGGTCTGATGTCCATCTTTACCTAACTGAACTTGGAAATGGTTACTGATTTAGGTCTCTCTGAAAACCAGCACCATGATCCAGGGTCAAAAACTGGACAGAAATGTGCGACATCTGGCTTCATAGCCAAGCCTTATCTCCTGCTCCCCTCTGGCAGAAAAGAGACTAGAAGAAAGGAGAAGAAGGAGAAAAAAGAAAGCAGAGACACATAATTATCAACGAAATTTAGGATCATCCACACATTCAACCCAGATAACAGAAACTAAACTGCCTTTGGGGCCTGAATTATCTTGGTGGTTACTTTGGAAGCTAATTCTAAAATTCCCCAGGTGATCATGCAATTTTATGCTACTGGGTCCCTAGCATCTGACACGGTATTTCATGCACTTCAGTCAAATGTTAAAGCATAGAAAATAAATGGAGCCTTGAGCGTGGTGCAGAGATAGGGCTGGCGGGAGGAGAGCAAAGGCTCATTCCCTGACGTCTGGCCGTCTCTGCCCGGATCCGTAAACCCACAGCCTACTTCATCCATCTCACCCTTCAGCCTGGGTACAGTGAGTCAGCCTCATTTGCAGAGACGCATTAGAATTTAAACCTGCTCATACAGTGAATGTGTAGCAGATTTATCATAATTTCGAACCTGCCTCTAACCAGCTGATCAAAAGGCAAGTTTCTTCTTTGAAGATTTTCATTTGTAGGCTTCACTGCCCCAAATCAAAAAGGGCAACGGTACAGACTCCCAGGACCACAGTCTGCATTTCTAAGGCAAGCGCCTTCAAGTCCTGGAGCATGTTTTTCTATTTATAAATGGGTGTGCTGTGTGTCAACGTATACCCTGATGCCTCTTTTCGGTTCACAAGATTTGCACCACATATGAGGACTATGTTTAGGAGGAATTTTGCCAGCCTTTCAGAGTTTAGTTTTAACCTGAATCTGCTCTTCTTTCTTCCCCCCAGACTTTCATACAAAATCCAAAGTGAATGCCTCCGAAGGGGTCTGGATGGGTTTTACTGGATCAAATGGTCCTCTCACAATAAAGAAACAGCACAGAGATTTACTGAGTGCATTAAAAAAGAATGGCTTCGTGGCAGCCCTGGTAGAATTACACACTCATAAAAAAGAAAAACAAAAAAACGTTTTGGCCAGCCATGCTTTTAGAAGAGTGAGTGGTGATTTTAAAAATGGTGGGTTACTTTTTAATTTGCCAGCTCCCCCATTCTTGACAGCATCCCTTCAGGGATCCAGGTTGGAAACCAGATGGGCATGCTAGATATTTCTGTCTTCACCTCCGTAGTCAACACACGACAGATACTATCACAAATCTGTTTTTTCTTCTCTGGAAGACGTCTCTCACAGATTCCCTCTGGTTCTCTGTTTCCACGGCTCCCCTTCTAATCTGGGCCCTTCACCGACTCACACACTCACTTGTTATTGCCAGAGTCTCTGGATCAGTCTCCCTTGTCTCCTGTCTCACTTCCCAATCTATCTTCATCTTTAATCAATTAGCGAATAAATATTTATGGAGCATCTACAAGGTAACTGACACGATATCATGTCATAATTTTATCGTATTATAGTCCCGCTTATGAACTTAAAGCACCTCCCTGATGCCAAATTAATCAAATTAAACCTCCTGCCAGATTTCCAGGCCTTCCATCACCTGGGCCCGCTCTACCTCACCTACTATTTTCCGTGGCTCTTCCGCCGGCATCCTTCCCCTCACCAGCTGAGCTGCCCATTGCCCTTCATCTACCCTATTAATTCTTGCCCCTCACCTTCCCTGCTGTCAGTTTCTCTGCGTGGAACACTTCTCAGCCCACTCCTAGTTCATTTTCTCTCCATCCTCCCAGGACTGGGTCAGCCTGGGACCTTCTCCACTCAGTCATCGTCAGCTTCTCCAGCCCTTGGGGGTTTCCCCCTTCTCTAAACTCCGATAGCCCAATCCCTAAATTGCAATCCAGCATCTCTGTGTGTTTTCTCTTGGAAGAGCAAAGAGCAATAATAATAAAATAATAATAAAATATCTACTTTAAATTTCCCATAGACTATGAAAAAAGGTACCATCATCATTATAAACATTATCAAACGCTTCTTATAGTTGAAAGAAAGGAGGCTCAGGGCATTGAATCTACTTTCCCCAAAGCACTCAGTTAGCAAGGGTTCAGACTGGAACCCAACTTCCTAAACCAAATTCAGGGCTTTCTTCATTGGACTGCTCCAACGCCAGCGGGCCCTTAAAACGAGGAGCTCTTACAACTACCAATCAAGTTTCCTGATCCAGGCGAACAATGATCCTGGATGTATAAAGTTTCAATGAGTTATTTGTGTCAAGAAGGGACAGAGGCAGGGAATTGTGTTGATAACGCATGAAAAAGAAAACCTACCCCAAACTGATAATCCGCTCTCATCACTGCTGCCCTTCGACACCAGAGTCCCCAAACCTTTTTCAAATCCCCACTGAAACTCATCTTTGAAGACCCCCCCGCCTCCATCCCCCGCTATGGTCCCCTTGGCTGCTAAGACGCACTCAGATCAGTTTCTTTTTTTTTTTTTTTTTTTTTGCGGTACGCGGGCCTCTCACTGTTGTGGCCTCTTCCGTTGTGGAGCACAGGCTCCGGACGCGCAGGCTCAGCGGCCATGGCTCACGGGCCAGCCGCTCCGCAGCACGTGGGATCTTCCCGGACCGGGGCATGAACCCGTGTCCCCTGCATCGGCAGGCGGACTCTCAACCACTGCGCCACCAGGGAAGCCCTCAGATCAGTTTCTTGATCACACATCTAAGTGCTGACAAGGAGAGAGGCCTGGGGTGGGCCTGCTGAATTTTGAGTTCCTGTATCAGGAAAGACTCAAATGGAGAGCCAAGTTTGCATGAAACAATAAAACTTCCTACGACCTTCAAAAGAGATACACCCGCGTGTGCTGGTGAGCCTGATGTGGATAAAAATAAAACAGCAACAACTGCTACCCCAAATCTTGCCAGTGTCTCCATCACCGGCTTCCTTGCAGATTTCAGCAGCACCCAGGTGGGACCTGACTCAAATTGTAGCTCATTAGCACCGACGGAGAGAAGTTTAAGGGAAAGTGTGTCATAAACAATGGCAATCCAGGCTTAAGCGGGAGAAAAGTGACCTTTCTCCCTTCCCTAAAACAAATCGCTGTTTCGGGCCACGCTTGCCTGTTTTACTATTACTGGTTAATATGACCGGAGGCCGAAGATGCAGCTGTGACCCTGGGAACAGGCTCCAGAGTCAGGCTGAACCTAATCCCTCATGTAATGAAAAACCTATTTCTATTTCTGAGGCCTCACTACTCTTCATACTGAAGAGCCTTGTGCCTGTCACACATTTATTGAAGCTTATTACTCATCGAGACAGCGGGGCCCAGTTAGTATTTGGAATTATATTTTAAATCACAGTTTTTCTCTTATTTATGTTAGGATTCCAAGGCTATGGTGAAAGCATGTTGGTGTTACTCTTGATGCGCTTTCAAGCGCATTAAAGCCCCTAGCTGAAATTCTTTTCTACACAGAGAACCTTTACGCATATGTGGAAAATCTTCCGTCAAGACACTGGGGTCACCTCTGTGCGTGAGAACCTCAGGACCCCCACGCGATCACAGGGTTCTGGGGAGAGATTTTCAGTCTCCCCACTCAGCATGAGACTAATCTCCCCTGGGCCACTGGCTTTACTTCCCCCTCTCACATCATGCTCTTTTCTTTGGCTTTCGAAGATAAGTGGATGCAGTCCCTGAGAATGCTGG